>NC_091286.1:39340932-39622927 GCF_032444005.1 Ranitomeya imitator | reverse complement strand
GAAGGTAAACGCAGAGTGTGGGCAGCGTGATGACATAGGTCCTGGTCCCCACCATCTTAGAGAAGGGCATTGCAGTGATTGGCTTGCTGTCTGCGACGTCACAGGGGCTATAAAGAGGCGTTCCCGCCGACCGCCATCTTACTGCTGCTGATCTGAGCTTAGGGAGAGGTTGCTGCCGCTTTGTCAGAAGCAGGGATAGCGTTAGGCAGGGTCCATTAACCACAAAACCGCTTGTGCTGCAGCGATTTGCACTGTCCAACACCACCCTCGGTGTGCAGGGACAGTGGAATTTTTTTTTTTTTTTTTTTTCCCCTCAGCGCTGTAGCTCATTGGGCTGCCCTAGAAGGCTCCCTGATAGCTGCATTGCTGTGTGTACGCCGCTGTGCAAACCAACTGCTTTTTTCAAAGCACAAATCCTCTTGTTCCTTCCTTTCTGCACAGCTATCTTTTTGTTTGTCCACACTTTTTATTTCATTTGTGCATCAGTCCACTCCTTATTGCTGCCTGCCATACCTGGCTGAGATTACTGCAGGCAGGGAGATAGTAGCTGCCTGCCATACCTGGCTGAGATTACTGCAGGCAGGGAGATAGTAATTGTAGGACATTCCCTGTTTTTTTTTTTTTTGGTGGGAGATTAAGATTGGCAATTTGGCATTTCTGCTAGAGTGCCATCCCTGTGTGTGCCATCTCTCTCACATAGTGGGCCATAGAAAGCCTTTTCATTTTTCTGTATTTTTTTTTGTGGGGTGTATAAATTCTCCCTGATAAAAATACAGTGGGAGATTAATATTGGCCTTTGGGCTTGTGTGCCAGTCCTGAGTGTGCCATCTCTCTCACAAATAGTGGGCCATAGAAAGCCTATTTTATTTTTTTTTGGGTTTATAAATTCTCCCTGAAAAAAAGGGAGATTAATATTGGCCTCTGGGCTTCTGTGCCAGTCCTGAGCGTGCCATCTGTGCCAGTCCTGAGCGTCCCATCTCTCTCACAAATAGTGGGCCATAGAAAGCCTATTTAATTTTTTTTTTGGTTTTATAAATTTTCCCTGAAAAAAGGGAGATTAATATTGGCCTCTGGCTTGTGTGCCAGTTGTGAGCGTGCCATCTGTGCCAGTCCTGAGCGTGCCATCTCTCTCACAAATAGTGGGCCATAGAAAGCCTATTTAATTTTTTTTTTGGTTTTATAAATTTTCCCTGAAAAAAGGGAGATTAATATTGGCCTCTGGGCTTGTGTGCCAGTTGTGAGCGTGCCATCTGTGCCAGTCCTGAGCGTGCCATCTCTCTCACAAATAGTGGGCCATAGAAAGCCTATTTAAATATTTTTTTGGTTTTATAAATTCTCCAGAAAAAAAGGGAGATTAATATTGGCCTCTGGGCTTCTGTGCCAGTTGTGAGCGTGCCATCTGTGCCAGTCCTGAGCGTGCCATCTCTCTCACAAATAGTGGGCCATAGAAAGCCTATTTAAATATTTTTTTGGTTTTATAAATTCTCCCAGAAAAAAAGGGAGATTAATATTGGCCTCTGGGCTTCTGTGCCAGTCCTGAGCGTGCCATCTGTGCCAGTCCTGAGCGTCCCATCTCTCTCACAAATAGTGGGCCATAGAAAGCCTATTTTATTTTTTTTTTGGGTTTCAGAAATTCTCCCTGGAAAAAAAAAGGGAGATTAATATTGCCCTTTGGGCTTGTGTGCCAGTACTAAGCGTTCCATCTCTCTCTCTCTCTCAGTCAGTGGGCCATAGAACGCATATTTTTGGTTTTATTTGTTTTCTAAATTCTCCCTGAAAAAATCATTTTATTTTATTTGGTTTCTAAATTCTTCCTGATAAAATCATATTTTTTTTATTATTTTTATTTCTAAAGTCTCCCTGAAAAAAAAAAAAAAAAAAACAACCAAAAAAACAGTGGGAGATTAATATTGGCCTTTCTGCTTGTGTGCCAGTCTTGACTCCTGGGTGTGCCATCTCTCTCTCTCTCTCTCTCTCTCTCTCTCTCTCTCTCTCTCCAATTGTGGTCCATAGAAAGCCTATATTTTTTTTCCTTGATTTGGGTTCTAAAATCTACCAGAGAAAATAACTACATCAATCATTGGTAGAAAAATATTGGCCTCTGGGTTTGTGTGCCACTCCTGACTCCTGTGTGCGTCATCTCTCAGTCAGTGGGCCATAGAACGCCTATTTTTGGTTTTATTTGTTTTCTAAATTCTCCCTGAAAAAATCATTTTATTTTATTTGGTTTCTAAATTCTTCCTGATAAAATCATATTTTTTTTATTATTTTTTTTTCTAAAGTCTCCCTGAAAAAAAAAAAAAAAAACAGTGGGAGATTAATATTGGCCTTTCTGCTTGTGTGCCAGTCTTGACTCCTGGGTGCGTCATCTCTCAGTCAGTGGGCCATAGAACGCCTATTTTTGGTTTTATTTGTTTTATAAATTCTCCCTGAAAAAATCATTTTATTTTATTTGGTTTCTAAATTCTTCCTGATAAAATCATATTTTTTTTATTATTTTTTTTTCTAAAGTCTCCCTGAAAAAAAAAAAAAAAAAACAACCAAAAAAAACAGTGGGAGATTAATATTGGCCTTTCTGCTTGTGTGCCAGTCTTGACTCCTGGGTGCGTCATCTCTCAGTCAGTGGGCCATAGAACGCCTATTTTTGGTTTTATTTGTTTTCTAAATTCTCCCTGAAAAAATCATTTTATTTTATTTGGTTTCTAAATTCTTCCTGATAAAATCATATTTTTTTTATTATTTTTTTTTCTAAAGTCTCCCTGAAAAAAAAAAAAAAAAACAGTGGGAGATTAATATTGGCCTTTCTGCTTGTGTGCCAGTCTTGACTCCTGGGTGCGTCATCTCTCAGTCAGTGGGCCATAGAACGCCTATTTTTGGTTTTATTTGTTTTATAAATTCTCCCTGAAAAAATCATTTTATTTTATTTGGTTTCTAAATTCTTCCTGATAAAATCATATTTTTTTTATTATTTTTTTTTCTAAAGTCTCCCTGAAAAAAAAAAAAAAAAAAACAACCAAAAAAAACAGTGGGAGATTAATATTGGCCTTTCTGCTTGTGTGCCAGTCTTGACTCCTGGGTGCGTCATCTCTCAGTCAGTGGGCCATAGAACGCCTATTTTTGGTTTTATTTGTTTTCTAAATTCTCCCTGAAAAAATCATTTTATTTTATTTGGTTTCTAAATTCTTCCTGATAAAATCATATTTTTTTTATTATTTTTTTTTCTAAAGTCTCCCTGAAAAAAAAAAAAAAAAAAACAACCAAAAAAAACAGTGGGAGATTAATATTGGCCTTTCTGCTTGTGTGCCAGTCTTGACTCCTGGGTGCGTCATCTCTCAGTCAGTGGGCCATAGAACGCCTATTTTTGGTTTTATTTGTTTTATAAATTCTCCCTGAAAAAATCATTTTATTTTATTTGGTTTCTAAATTCTTCCTGATAAAATCATATTTTTTTTATTATTTTTTTTTCTAAAGTCTCCCTGAAAAAAAAAAAAAAAAAAACAACCAAAAAAAACAGTGGGAGATTAATATTGGCCTTTCTGCTTGTGTGCCAGTCTTGACTCCTGGGTGTGCCATCTCTCTCTCTCTCTCTCTCCAATTGTGGTCCATAGAAAGCCTACATTTTTTTTCCTTGATTTGGGTTCCAAAATCTACCAGAGAAAATAACTCCATCAATCATTGGTAGAAAAATATTGGCCTCTGGGCTTGTGTGCCACTCCTGATTCCTGTGTGCGTCATCTCTCACTCAGTGGCCCATAGAAAGCATATAGTTTGTTACATTTGTTTTCTAAATTCTCCCTGCAAAAATCTATTTTTTTTTTTTTGGGGGGTTTCTAAAGTGTTCCTGAAAAAAATAAAAATAAAAAAAAAATAATAGTGTGACATTAATATTAACATTTGTGCTTCAGTGACAGTCCTGCGTGTGGGGCATCTCTCTAATTTGCAGCCACCAAAAAAAGAGTGTGTAACATTGGGCCTGATTTTCGCTGTGGTCTCACCAACCTGTAAAGGGGTAGCTAAATCATACAGAAGTTATAGCTCACCGTGTAAGTTGTGTGACTGCAACAAATAACGTTAGTTTGGTTACGTTTTTAAAACAATGAGGAAGTCTAGTGGAAGAGGTCGTGGCCGGGGGCGTTCATTGTCAGCTGGTAATGAGGGTAGTGGTAGTGGTGGAGCATCAGGTGGTCGTGGGGGAAAAAATATTGCACCTAAGTCTGGAGCTGTGGAGCCAGGTTCGTCGTCCGGCTACACAAGGCCTCGAACGCTCCCTTTTCTGGGATTAGGAAAACCGCTTTTAAAGCCGGAGCAGCAAGAGCAAGTTTTGGCTTATCTTGCTGACTCAGCCTCTAGCTCTTTTGCCTCATCTCGTGAAACTGGTAAAAGTAAAAGCAGCGCGTCGTTAGTGGATGTTCACGGTCAGGGACAAGTCACTTCCTTGTCCTCTTCAGCAAAAACAACAACAGAGAAGAATGCAGCAGGCGACACAACGGGTTACTCCATGGAGCTCTTTACACATACCGTCCCTGGCTTAGAAAGTGAAGCAGTTAACAGTCCATGCCCATTACAAATTGAATCTGACATGGAGTGCACTGACGCACAGCCACAGCCAGACTACTATGCTGGTCCTTTGACTCAGACCACAACATTGCCCTCGCAGGGTGCTGATCAAGAATCAGACCCTGATGAGACTATGTTGCCCCATCACGAACGCTATACCACCGAACGACACGGTGACACAGACGAAGTTGCGCAGGAGGTACAAGAAGAGTTATTAGATGACCCAGTTCTTGACCCCGATTGGCAGCCATTGGGGGAACAGGGTGCAGGCGGCAGCAGTTCTGAAGCAGAGGAGGAGGAGGGGCCGCAGCAGGCATCAACATCGCCACAGGTTCCATCTGCCGGGCCCGTATCTTGCCCAAAACGCGTGGCAAAGCCAAAACCTGGTGGAGGACAGCGTGGCCATCCGGTTAAAGCTCAGTCTGCAATGCCTGAAAAGGTATCCGATGCTAGAAAGAGTGCAGTCTGGCATTTTTTTAAACAACATCCAATTGATCAGCGCAAAGTCATCTGTCAAAAATGTTCTACTTCCTTAAGCAGAGGTCAGAATCTGAAAAGTCTCAATACTAGTTGCATGCATAGACATTTAACCACCATGCATTTGAAAGCTTGGACTAACTACCAAACGTCCCTTAAGGTTGTTGCACCCTCGGCCAATGAAGCTAGTCATCAACGCAACATCCCTTCCGGCAGTGTAGGACCACCATTTAGCGCACCACCTGCTGTATCTGTGCAGGTATCTTTGCCAGGCCAAAGCAGTCAGGGTCAGGGAATCACCAGTTTCGTAGTAGGAAACACTGCATCTAGGGCACCGGCGGCAACAATACCATCTCCCACCGTCTCTCAGTCTGCCATGTCCACCGGCACCCCCGCTAGTTCCACGATCTCCAGCTCTCCAGTCCAGCTCACCCTACATGAGACTATGGTTAGAAAAAGGAAATACTTAGCCTCGCATCCGCGTACACAGGGTTTGAACGCCCACATAGCTAGACTAATCTCGTTAGAGATGATGCCCTACCGGTTAGTTGAAAGCGAAGCTTTCAAAGACCTGATGGACTACGCTGTACCACGCTACGAGCTACCCAGTCGACACTTTTTTTCCAGAAAAGCCATCCCAGCCCTCCACCAGCATGTTAAAGAGCGCATCGTCCATGCACTCAGGCAATCTGTGAGCACAAAGGTGCACCTGACAACAGATGCATGGACCAGTAGGCATGGCCAGGGACGTTACGTGTCCATCACGGCACACTGGGTAAATGTGGTGGATTCAGGGTCCACAGGGGACAGCAAGTTTGGGACAGTTCTGCCTAGCCCACGGTCTAGTAAACAGTTGTCTGTAGCCGTTCGCACCCCCTCCTCCTCCTCCTCCTCGTCCTCCTGCAGAAGCAAGAGCTCGTCCACAGACCGCAGTCGCACAAACACTCCATCCGCACCTGCCACTGTTGCACACCAGGTCTCCCATTATGGGGCAGCTACTGGCATACGTCAGCAGGCTGTATTGGCTATGAAGTGTTTGGGCGACAATAGACACACCGCGGAAGTTCTGTCCGAGTTCTTGCAGCAAGAAACGCAGTCGTGGCTGGGCACTGTAGATCTTGAGGCAGGCAAGGTAGTGAGTGATAACGGAAGGAATTTCATGGCTGCCATCTCCCTTTCCCAACTGAAACACATTCCTTGCCTGGCTCACACCTTAAACCTGGTGGTGCAGTGCTTCCTGAAAAGTTATCCGGGGTTATCCGACCTGCTCCTCAAAGTGCGTGGACTTTGCGCACATATCCGCCGTTCGCCTGTACACTCCAGCCGTATGCAGACCTATCAGCGTTCTTTGAACCTTCCCCAGCATCGCCTAATCATAGACGTTGCAACAAGGTGGAACTCAACACTGCACATGCTTCAGAGACTGTGCGAACAGAGGCGGGCTGTTATGTTTTTGTGGGAGGATACACATACACGGGCAGGCAGTAGGATGGCAGACATGGAGTTGTCAGGTGTGCAGTGGTCGAAGATTCAAGACATGTGTCAAGTCCTTCAGTGTTTTGAGGAATGCACACGGCTGGTTAGTGCAGACAACGCCATAATAAGCATGAGCATCCCCCTAATGCGTCTGCTGATGCAAAGTTTGACGCACATAAAGGATCAGGCGTCTGCACCAGAGGAAGAGGAAAGCCTTGATGACAGTCAGCGATTGTCTGGTCAGGGCAGTGTACATGACGAGGTACCGGGCGAAGAGGAGGTGGAGGATGAGGAGGATGATGGGGATGAGTATATTTTTAATGAGGAAGCTTTCCCGGGGGCACGGGAAATTGGTGGCGTGGCAAGGCCGGGTTCTGGTTTTTTGAGGGACACAAGTGACGTAGATTTGCCTGCAACTGCCCCTCAACCAAGCACAACCGCAGATTTGACAACGGGAACTTTGGCCCACATGGCGGATTATGCCTTGCGTATCCTCAAAAGGGACACACGCATTACAAAAATGATGAACGATGACGATTACTGGTTGGCCTGCCTCCTTGATCCTCGCTATAAAGGCAAATTGCAAAATATTATGCCACATGAGAACTTGGAACTAATATTAGCAACAAAACAATCAACTCTTGTTGACCGTTTGCTTCTGGCATTCCCTGCACACAGCGCCCGTGATCGTTCTCACACGAGCTCCAGGGGCCAGCAGACCAGAGGTGTTAGAGGGGCAGAAATCAGAAGTGGCGTTGGACAGAGGGGTTTTCTGACCAGGTTGTGGAGTGATTTTTCTATGACCGCAGACAGGACAGGTACTGCAGCATCAATTCAAAGTGACAGGAGACAACATTTGTCCAGTATGGTTACAAACTATTTTTCATCCCTTATCGACGTTCTCCCTCAACCGTCATTCCCATTTGATTACTGGGCATCCAAATTAGACACCTGGCCAGAATTGGCAGAATATGCATTGCAGGAGCTTGCTTGCCCGGCAGCTAGTGTCCTATCAGAAAGAGTATTCAGTGCTGCAGGTTCAATACTAACAGAAAAAAGGACTCGTCTGGCTACCCAAAATGTAGATGATCTAACCTTCATTAAAATGAACCACAACTGGATTTCAAAATCTTTTGCCCCACCCTGCCCGGCTGACACCTAGCTTTCCTATGAAAAGGTCTTGCCTGTGGACTATTCTGAATGACTTTTCCAATCTCGTAATTTTCTTCACCTGATTGTCCAGCATACGACATGTTTCCACCTCACGAAATGGCCAAACTCCCCACACGGGGCCGTGCTATCGCCACTTTGCGCTTGGACCCTTGAGAGTGCTGTTTGTCTGAAGAGGTGGGTGTGGCCGCTTTTGGTCGACGGCACTGCCACTGGGTCCCTCATAGTACAATAAAGTGTCTCTGGCGGTGGTGGTGCGCACCCAACGTCAGACACACCGTTGTAATATGAGGGGCCCTGTGCCTGTACCGCCGGCCACAAGACAGTTCCCCCCCCCAGCTCAAACAGTGCTCTACCACTAGCAAAATTATCTCTCACAGCTTCACCAATGTGTAGTCTAGCCGCTGACATCCTTCAATGCCTGGCACTGACAATACCATTGTTTTGACATTTTTGTTATGTTAGGCCTTCGAAGCCTGTCTGCGGTCCCTTCTTTCTACAACTACTACACTGACCAGGCCACTGCTGGCCGTGTTACCCTGGAACCAATTTAAAAGTGCCTACAGTCAGCCCAATTTTGTTATGTTAGGCCTTCGAAGACTGTCTGCCGTCACTCCTTCCACTAGACTTCCACTGACCATACACTGCTGCCCATGTACCCCTGGAACCAATTTAAAGTGCCTACAGCCAGCCCAATTTTGTTATGTTAGGCCTTCGAAGCCTGTCTGCGGTCACTCCTTCCACTAGACTTCCACTGACCAGACCACTGCTGCCCGTGTACCCCTGGAACCAATTTAAAAGTGCCTACAGCCATGTGTTATTATTTTAGGCCTTCGATGCCTGTCTGCGGTCACTCCTTCCACTAGGCCTCCACTGACCACACCACTGCTGTCCGTGTACCCCTGGAACCAATTTAAAATTGCCTACAGCCATGTGTTATTATTTTAGGCCTTCGATGCCTGTCTGCGGTCACTCCTTCCACTAGACTTCCACTGACCAGACCACTGCTGCCCGTGTACCCCTGGAACCAATTTAAAAGTGCCTACAGCCAGCCCAAGTTTGTTATGTTAGGCCTTCGATGCCTGTCTGCGGTCCATTCTTTCAACTACTACTACACTGACCAGGTCACTGCTGCCCGTGTACCCCTGGAACCAATTTAAAATTGCCTACAGCCAGCCCAATTTTTTTATTTTAGGCCTTCGATGCCTGTCTGCGGTCCATTCTTTCAACTACTACTACACTGACCAGGTCACTGCTGCCCGTGTACCCCTGGAACCAATTTAAAATTGCCTACAGCCATGTGTTATTATTTTAGGCCTTCGATGCCTGTCTGCGGTCACTCCTTCCACTAGGCCTCCACTGACCACACCACTGCTGCCCGTGTACCCCTGGAACCAATTTAAAATTGCCTACAGCCAGCCCAATTTTTTTATTTTAGGCCTTCGATGCCTGTCTGCGGTCCATTCTTTCAACTACTACTACACTGACCAGGTCACTGCTGCCCGTGTACCCCTGGAACCAATTTAAAATTGCCTACAGCCATGTGTTATTATTTTAGGCCTTCGATGCCTGTCTGCGGTCACTCCTTCCACTAGGCCTCCACTGACCACACCACTGCTGTCCGTGTACCCCTGGAACCAATTTAAAATTGCCTACAGCCATGTGTTATTATTTTAGGCCTTCGATGCCTGTCTGCGGTCACTCCTTCCACTAGACTTCCACTGACCAGACCACTGCTGCCCGTGTACCCCTGGAACCAATTTAAAAGTGCCTACAGCCAGCCCAAGTTTGTTATGTTAGGCCTTCGATGCCTGTCTGCGGTCCATTCTTTCAACTACTACTACACTGACCAGGTCACTGCTGCCCGTGTACCCCTGGAACCAATTTAAAATTGCCTACAGCCAGCCCAATTTTTTTATTTTAGGCCTTCGATGCCTGTCTGCGGTCCATTCTTTCAACTACTACTACACTGACCAGGTCACTGCTGCCCGTGTACCCCTGGAACCAATTTAAAATTGCCTACAGCCATGTGTTATTATTTTAGGCCTTCGATGCCTGTCTGCGGTCACTCCTTCCACTAGGCCTCCACTGACCACACCACTGCTGCCCGTGTACCCCTGGAACCAATTTAAAATTGCCTACAGCCAGCCCAATTTTTTTATTTTAGGCCTTCGATGCCTGTCTGCGGTCCATTCTTTCAACTACTACTACACTGACCAGGTCACTGCTGCCCGTGTACCCCTGGAACCAATTTAAAATTGCCTACAGCCATGTGTTATTATTTTAGGCCTTCGATGCCTGTCTGCGGTCACTCCTTCCACTAGGCCTCCACTGACCACACCACTGCTGTCCGTGTACCCCTGGAACCAATTTAAAATTGCCTACAGCCATGTGTTATTATTTTAGGCCTTCGATGCCTGTCTGCGGTCACTCCTTCCACTAGACTTCCACTGACCAGACCACTGCTGCCCGTGTACCCCTGGAACCAATTTAAAAGTGCCTACAGCCAGCCCAAGTTTGTTATGTTAGGCCTTCGATGCCTGTCTGCGGTCCATTCTTTCAACTACTACTACACTGACCAGGTCACTGCTGCCCGTGTACCCCTGGAACCAATTTAAAATTGCCTACAGCCAGCCCAATTTTTTTATTTTAGGCCTTCGATGCCTGTCTGCGGTCCATTCTTTCAACTACTACTACACTGACCAGGTCACTGCTGCCCGTGTACCCCTGGAACCAATTTAAAATTGCCTACAGCCATGTGTTATTATTTTAGGCCTTCGATGCCTGTCTGCGGTCACTCCTTCCACTAGGCCTCCACTGACCACACCACTGCTGCCCGTGTACCCCTGGAACCAATTTAAAATTGCCTACAGCCAGCCCAATTTTTTTATTTTAGGCCTTCGATGCCTGTCTGCGGTCCATTCTTTCAACTACTACTACACTGACCAGGTCACTGCTGCCCGTGTACCCCTGGAACCAATTTAAAATTGCCTACAGCCATGTGTTATTATTTTAGGCCTTCGATGCCTGTCTGCGGTCACTCCTTCCACTAGGCCTCCACTGACCACACCACTGCTGCCCGTGTACCCCTGGAACCAATTTAAAATTGCCTACAGCCAGCCCAATTTTTTTATTTTAGGCCTTCGATGCCTGTCTGCGGTCCATTCTTTCAACTACTACTACACTGACCAGGTCACTGCTGCCCGTGTACCCCTGGAACCAATTTAAAATTGCCTACAGCCATGTGTTATTATTTTAGGCCTTCGATGCCTGTCTGCGGTCACTCCTTCCACTAGGCCTCCACTGACCACACCACTGCTGTCCGTGTACCCCTGGAACCAATTTAAAATTGCCTACAGCCATGTGTTATTATTTTAGGCCTTCGATGCCTGTCTGCGGTCACTCCTTCCACTAGACTTCCACTGACCAGACCACTGCTGCCCGTGTACCCCTGGAACCAATTTAAAAGTGCCTACAGCCAGCCCAAGTTTGTTATGTTAGGCCTTCGATGCCTGTCTGCGGTCCATTCTTTCAACTACTACTACACTGACCAGGTCACTGCTGCCCGTGTACCCCTGGAACCAATTTAAAATTGCCTACAGCCAGCCCAATTTTTTTATTTTAGGCCTTCGATGCCTGTCTGCGGTCCATTCTTTCAACTACTACTACACTGACCAGGTCACTGCTGCCCGTGTACCCCTGGAACCAATTTAAAATTGCCTACAGCCATGTGTTATTATTTTAGGCCTTCGATGCCTGTCTGCGGTCACTCCTTCCACTAGGCCTCCACTGACCACACCACTGCTGCCCGTGTACCCCTGGAACCAATTTAAAATTGCCTACAGCCAGCCCAATTTTTTTATTTTAGGCCTTCGATGCCTGTCTGCGGTCCATTCTTTCAACTACTACTACACTGACCAGGTCACTGCTGCCCGTGTACCCCTGGAACCAATTTAAAATTGCCTACAGCCATGTGTTATTATTTTAGGCCTTCGATGCCTGTCTGCGGTCACTCCTTCCACTAGGCCTCCACTGACCACACCACTGCTGCCCGTGTACCCCTGGAACCAATTTAAAATTGCCTACAGCCAGCCCAATTTTTTTATTTTAGGCCTTCGATGCCTGTCTGCGGTCCATTCTTTCAACTACTACTACACTGACCAGGTCACTGCTGCCCGTGTACCCCTGGAACCAATTTAAAATTGCCTACAGCCAGCCCAATTTTTTTATTTTAGGCCTTCGATGCCTGTCTGCGGTCCATTCTTTCAACTACTACTACACTGACCAGGTCACTGCTGCCCGTGTACCCCTGGAACCAATTTAAAATTGCCTACAGCCATGTGTTATTATTTTAGGCCTTCGATGCCTGTCTGCGGTCACTCCTTCCACTAGGCCTCCACTGACCACACCACTGCTGTCCGTGTACCCCTGGAACCAATTTAAAATTGCCTACAGCCATGTGTTATTATTTTAGGCCTTCGATGCCTGTCTGCGGTCACTCCTTCCACTAGGCCTCCACTGACCACACCACTGCTGTCCGTGTACCCCTGGAACCAATTTAAAATTGCCTACAGCCATGTGTTATTATTTTAGGCCTTCGATGCCTGTCTGCGGTCCATTCTTTCAACTACTACTACACTGACCAGGGCACTGCTGGCCGTGTACCCCTGGAACCAACATCAGAAAATATAAAAATAAGTATTTTGCTTATAAAAAAGAAAATACTGGTGAGATATCAAATGCAGACATTTTAACATTAAAAACAAACACACAACTCTAATCTGGTACAGTACTAAAAATGGCCACCAGCTACAATTACTTTCTCCTGCAAGTAGTTAACTGAAAGTTTTTTTAAATTGAAAACACACATATGGCATCCACCGAGTGTTGTCCTGTCGCGTCTTCTTTATATTATTGCCGAGAAGATGCAAAATAATGAAAATAATAAAATCATTAATTACCAAAATAATAGAGAAAGTCAACACCACATTGCAAATAAACATTCATTCCAAATAAAGAAGCAGGGCGCGTCCGAGGGTGAGTATATACCTAATAAGAATATAATCACCCTCGGACGCGCAATGCTTATTTCCAACAGCCTTCCTTCCTAAGAATCAGCCCTTCCGTCGTGTAGAGAGACGTTGTGTTACACTCCAAGGTGTTCCCCAGGTTGCCTTTCCTGAGCTTCGATCTTCCGGCTCTCGTTTAGTAGTTCTTGGAAACTACTCTGCATTAGGCCTTCAAATTGGGTATGGGGTGTAGAGAGATGGTGTGTTCCACTCCAAGGTGTTCCCCAGGTTGCCTTTCCTGAGCTTCGATCTTCCGGCTCTCGTTTAGTAGTTGTTGGAAACTACGCTGCATTAGGCCTTCAAATTGGGTATGGGGTGTAGCGAGAGGGTGTGTTACACTCCAAGGTGTTCCCCAGGTTGCCTTTCCTGAGCTTCGATCTTCCGGCTCTCGTTTAGTAGTTCTTGGAAACTACACTGCATTAGGCCTTCAAATTGGGTATGGGGTGTAGAGAGAGGGTGTGTTACACTCCAAGGTGTTCCCCAGGTTGCCTTTCCTGAGCTTCGATCTTCCGGCTCTCGTTTAGTAGTTGTTGGAAACTACGCTGCATTAGGCCTTCAAATTGGGTATGGGGTGTAGCGAGAGGGTGTGTTACACTCCAAGGTGTTCCCCAGGTTGCCTTTCCTGAGCTTCGATCTTCCGGCTCTCGTTTAGTAGTTCTTGGAAACTACACTGCATTAGGCCTTCAAATTGGGTATGGGGTGTAGAGAGAGGGTGTGTTACACTCTAAGGTGTTCCCCAGGTTTCCTTGCCATTGCTTCGGTCTTCCGACTCTCGTTTAGTAGTTGTAGAAAAGTACACTGCATTAGGCCATACAAAATGGGTATGGGGTGGAGAGAGATGGTGTGTTACACTCCAAGGTGTTCCCCAGGTTGCCTTTCCTGAGCTTCTATCTTCAGGCTCTCATTAAATTGTGGTTAAATGGAACAACTGCATTTGGCGTACTAGTTGGTTTGGGGCCTACTATCGGTGTCTGCCACTCCTTGCTGTTCTCCTCCACTGAACAAAGCTGTGCCGCCTGTTTACTACGGTTGCCAATTTTGAACTGCATTTCGACTACTTACTGATTTGGCCCTACTCTCTGTGTCAGCCTCTCATTCCAGTTGTCCTCCACTGCAATGCCCCCTGGTTATTCCTGTGTTACCAATTTTGAACTGCATTTAGCCCACTTTCTTCTTTGGGCCTATATCTGTGTTTCCACTTCATCGTGCCCATTGCCCAGCCAGTGATAGATGAGTCTGCTGGTACATTGACCCATAACGCAACATTCCCCGTGCACGCTACACAACAACATTGTGACCCTGCTGAAAGTCAGGTTGCTCTTCCCGCATACCATACCACCTTACACGGGGACAAAGAGGAAGGTGCAGATGAAAGTGCAGGTTCCTTCATCAGGTGGGGGGAGGAATACTAGTTGGCGACGTCACTGGCACAGGGCCTCTCATAGTACGCAAAAGTGTTGCTGCCGGTGGGAGGCGCCCCCGCCGTGCAAACACACCGCTGTACTTTGAGGGGCCCTGTGCCAGTGCCAATGCCAACGAGTGGGCCCCCCCTGCTTGCTCAGGTTCACAGCACTTGCAAAGTTGAAATACTTACCTCTCCCTGCTCCACTGCCGTGACGTGGTCCAGATTTCCTGGGCCCACTAATTACTTGAACCAGCCCTACCCCCCACAACTTTAGCCAAATGACCCCCAATTTCAAATGCCTTCCAATTATTATAAGGTAAATTACGCTTGACAAGCTTCATTAAGAAGAATGGATGGTTTTGACATTAAAATGGCCACTCTAGGTGTTTTCCTGGCCCCCACTCACTGCCGACTATGCTGCCCCATTGACTTGCATTGGGTTTCGTGTTTCGGTCGATCCCGACTTTACGTCATAATCGGCCGATTTCACTCGACCCGACTTTGGACATAGTCGGGTTTCGCAAAACCCGGCTCGACTCTAAAAAGGTCAAGGTCGCTCAACTCTAGTTGTAACCCCTAAGCGTAAGTTCACACTAGGCGTCTTTTTTTCTGCTGCAAAACCTGATCTCTTGGCAGGAAAAAAGCTGCAGAAAAAAGCAAGTTTTCCCTGTTTTCTTTGCATTTTTCAAGGCGCTTTTTGTGGTGATTTTGGCATGCTAGATTTGTTTCTTGTGCATGCTGATTGTCACACTGCTGCAATCAGGGTTGGACTGGTGTGCCTAGGGCCCACCAGGGGAATTAACTCTACCGGCCCACTCTACAGCTCCCATAAACTTTTTTTTTTTATATATAATATATGGACAGGGATATTAATCATATTTGCAATATACCTCATTAGGAAAAGTTTCTGGCAGCAATTAATTATGAGTCCGATGTTCCTGAGCTCCCGGCTTTCTCTACACCCGGCCCCTGATTTACAGGTTTGTTTGTTTTTTTGGTTTTTGTTTTTTAAACTGAATTAGCAGCGGAGGGCAGAAAATGTCAGGAACTCATGAATATTCAGGACTCATCATTACGTGCTGGAGCCCCAATACAAAATTATGGTACAACTGAGTGACCCGGCATTCTGCTATGGGGATCTGTCACTAGTTTGTTACTCTTAGTTATGAAATCAGTGACAGATTCCCTGTAACAGAAACCCTGGATACACCTTTATAGCAATTTCACACTAGTGAGCCCACTGCGGGATGCCCACTGCTAGTATCCCACAGTGGACCCGCTCTGGAGGAGGATCGTGCCGACATTATAAGGATATATACTCATATATAATGCTGGGTGCATTGTATACAATGTTTTGAGTCACAGTGAAACCTTTCAGGTGTATCGGACACCTCTTTAAAGGCTCTCTGTCAGCACAGAATGAACAGATAGGCGCAAACACGCAAACAGGCACAAGCACACAGACAGGCGCAAAAACGCAGACAGGCGCAAACACCAGACAGGCACAAACATGCAGACATGCGCAAACACGCAGACAGGCACAAACACGCAGACAGGCCCAAACATGCAGACAGGCACAAACACGCCAGTATACAGAATACATCACCTGAACCACCATTAGTACATGGTACATCAATTGTAGTGTCAACTCAACTCCATATACCTTTGTATCACATGAACCTACAACTCCCAGTATGTCCTTAACAATGGAGAAACTGGGAATTGTTGTCATCAGTCATCAGACTGTGGACCATACAGGAACCACAGCACTGATGAGACGCAGGCTGTATCACAAATAAACATTTACATCCAGGTATCTTACCTGTGACTATGGTTGAGCGAAACGGATCGGTCATTTTCATAAATCGGCGACTTTTAGTGTGGAACCAAAGGGAACTTGATCAGATATTCAAATAAGCCAATCAGCCAGCCCCCTTCATATATGTCACTAATACGGGGAGAAGGAAGACGCTCGGTCCTGTGTAGAAACAACCCCTATAGCAGAGTTGGCTGGACCCGGAACCATTGCTGACTGGGACAGCTTTCTTACTTCAAGGATCTTAGAATGTTTTATCTTTTTTCACTTTAAATCAATTTGTCGGGGTTCAGTATGCCCAATATGAGTGATAGCTTGAACCAGGGACATAGTGGCACCGCTGACCCAAACTGTGTGCTCTCCGATACTGCATCCTAGCCTTGGCAGTGTCAGAGGAGCGCAGGGGCAATACACCCAATCACAGCCATGGATCTGGCCAGTGCCTTTTAAGGGTAAGTTCACACAAGGCGTTTTTTTTTCAGTGTTTTTTTTTTTATGCAGCAAAACCTCATTTCTTAACAGGAACTTGGAAGAAGCTGTAGAAAAAAAAAGCATGTTTTCCTTGTTTTTTCTTGTGCTTTTTATGCATTTTTTTTGTGCATTTTTTGCAGTGTTTTTGGGACGCTAGATTATTTTCTTGTGCACGCTGATAAAGTTTAGTGTTGAAAAAAAACACCTATTGCATAGAATCAGGTTTTGAAAAAACAGCAAAACGAGGCAGAGCTTCTTACCTGCCTAGGCCTCTAAAATGCACTATCAGGATGCAGTGGACCCATGTGGTTAAGATGGAGACTACGCAGATGCAGCATAACCGATGAGGCAGCCACTCACAACCTACCAAACTAATGGAGGGGGTGGCTGCTTGGCACAATGCTGCACATAAAAGACTTGTATGTGGCGCTGTTCACACAATGGAGATGCTAGTAGTGACACCCTTCTATTAGATCAGGCGGGCCTGCGTTTTTGGTGCATTTTTTCAGTGTTTTTTTTAAACCGCCCATTCAAGTCAGTGGGTGAAAAACACTGAAAGAAGTGACTTACTGATGACAAAAATAAAAAAACAATGTGTGTGCATGATATTTCTGAAATCTCATAGGTTTTGTTGGTACTGTAAAAAGCAGCTGAAAATTAGCATTAAAAAAACGCAGCAAACAAAAGCCTAGTGTGAACTTAGCCCAAGTTCTATTGTAAAAGAGTTTGTAAGTGCTGAACTCCTTCCCTAGGAGACTGGCCACTGCTGTTAGACTGCAGAGGTAGCCGGAAACCTAGGCAATGAGTAGTAAACAATAAAATTAAAAATCGATCCATTCTGCTACAGCCGATTGAAGAAGTTGAGAATAACAACTTTTTATAAAGTCGGACACACTTTTTGTTATAGTCTCTATATTTGATACAGGAGGTCCATGCTCATGAACTTTGGAGAAGAAACAAGAACACATTTTGGAAGTACAGCCGAGTCGATGAGCAGAAAAGCGGCCTCGCCATAAGTCATTGTTAAAAAAAAAATATGAAAACAGGAAGAAATTATAAAATGACAAATATATTATGATGTAGATTCAGAAGCAGTTGAATTGGACTTTATTACCTAAAGAAAAACACAATTTTCAGACTTCTACTATCGCTCTTCTAGAATTTCAGCGTCATTACCCGCCACAACGACGCTCGGTAAAATGTTGTGATATCTTCAGCATCATCACATGGAGCCAGATGTATTTCTCATTCAGTTAAAACCTAACCACAGGCTATGAGTAGAGCAGCAACAGAGTAATCCCGGCCACTGTAGGACTAATTAGCGCCCGGATGAGTCTTATTAAAGCAGCATTTAAACAGCGAGACTCAATTAGACTGGAAGTCTATTTGGGAAGCGAGGAGAGCGCTCCCCGCTCATAAAGTACATTACATTCCGCATAGTAAATTGCATGGACAGTCCGGAGACTTTACTTGTGAAAATAATCATTATTAGGTTTTACGAGTTCCCTAAATCAAGGTTCTCAAATGTAATTAAGGAAATTCTCAGATTGCAGCGTTGGTGTCAGGGGCGACTCTTGTGAATTTTATGTGCTGGGCTTAATTGCATCGACACGGTCATAAAGCAATGAGCGGGCTGTGAAAGCATTACTTCTTCAGATATAGCTGGTTTTTTTCTGAAGTTTGAGAGTTTAAAGTGGATCTCCCGTCAGGTCCTTCTACTTTGTTTAGCTGCAGGGTTGGCTTTATGCAGGGCCGGACTGGCCGTCTGGCAATTCTGGCAAATGCCAGAAGGGCCTGTGTGATTGTGGGCCACGTTGTTTGCTAAGTTGTTAACAGAATCGGTGTTCTCAAGATACCCATAATGTTAAGAGCTGTGATGGAGCACAAAGTCGCTGACTCCGTCACTCACCCCAGCAGGCCACGGGTATCATTAGAAATATTGGTCCTGTAATAAATCTTGCTTTCCTCCATCCAGGGTAATATTAGTAATATTATTATTATTATTTATTTATATAACACCATTGATTCCATGGTGTTGCACATGAGAAGGGGTTACATACAAATTACAGATATCACTTACAGTAAGCAAACTAACAATTACAGACTGATAAAGAGGGGAGAGGACCCTGCCCTTGCGGGCTTACATTCTACATGATGGTGGGGAAGGAGACAGTAGGTTGAGGGTTGCAGGAGCTCCGGTGTTGGTGAGGAAGTAGCTCCGGTAGTGGTGAGGAGGCAGCGGGGTCAGTGCAGGCTATAGGCTTTCCTGAAGAGGTGGGTTTTCATGTTCCGTCTGAAGGATCCGAATGTGGTTGATAGTCGGACGTGTTGGGGCAAAGAATTCCAGAGGATGGGGGATATTCGGGAGAAGTCTTGGAGACGGTTGGGTGAGGAGCAAATAAGTGTGGAGAGAAGGAGGTCTCGGGAGGACCGGAGATCACGTGAGGGAAGAGATCGGGAGATTAGTTCAGAGATATATGGAGGAGACAGGTTATGGATGGCTTTGTAGGTCAGTATTATTAATTTGAACTGGATACACTGAGGGAATGGGAGCCAGTGAAGAGATTTGCAGAGGGGGGAAGCAGAGGAGTAGTGAGGAGAGAGATGAATTAGTCGAGCAGCAGAGTTATGGATGGACTGGAGAGGTGCAAGGGTGTTAGCAGGGAGGCCGCAGAAAAGGATGTTGCAGTAGTCAAGGCGGGAGATGATGAGAGCATGCACAAGCATTTTAGTAGATTGACGGCTGAGGAAAGGACGGATTCTGGAGATATTTTTGAGCTGGAGGTGGAAAGAGCTTGGATGTGCGGTTTGAAGGACAGGGCAGAGTCGAAGGTGGTTACTCCGAGGCAGCGGACTTCCGGTATGAGGGAAAGCATGATGTCATTGATTGATATAGATAGGTCAGGTAAAGAAGATATATGGGATGAAGGAAAGATGAAGAGTAATATAGCCCATCTGGTTCTTGGAGACAGTGACAACATGGACCTGTGTGATTTCAAATGCCAGGGCTGAATTTCAGTCCCAGTCCGGACCAAATGCTGTTTTATGGTATTTACCAATGGATCAAACAATATGAATCATAAATACTTAATAGTTGAAGCATTTATAACAGATCTATTAAACATTATTTAATTGTGACTCTTATCACGCCAACATATTCAGGAGCGCAGTAAAGATTGTCACTATTTACACACTGGGCTCGATTTTAGAGAAAGCGGGTTTTAGACTGTGGTTGGAGGCCATCAAAATCTCAAAAAATACAGTTATATGAAAAAGTTTGGGCACCCCTATTAATCTTAAGCTTAATGTTTTATAAAAATTGTTTTTTTTGCAACAGCTATTTCAGTTTCATATATCTAATAACTGTTGGACACAGTAATGTTTCTGCCTTGAAATGAGGTTTATTGTACTAACAGAAAATGTGCAATCTGCATTCAAACAAAATTTGACAGGTGCATAAGTATGGGCACCCCACCAGAAAAGTGACATTAATATTTAGTAGATCCTCCTTTTGCAAAAATAACAGCCTCTAGTCGCTTCCTGTAGCTTTTAATGAGTTCCTGGATCCTGGATGAAGGTATTTTTGACCATTCCTCTTTACAAAACAATTCCAGTTCAATTAAGTTTGATGGTCGCCGAGCATGGACAGCCCTCTTCAAATGATCCCACAGATGTTCAATGATATTCAGGTCTGGGGACTGGGATGGCCATTCCAGAACAGTGTAATTGTTCCTCTGCATGAATGCCTGAGTAGATTTGGAGCGGTGTTTTGGATCATTGTCTTGCTGAAAGATCCATCCCCTGCGTAACTTCAACTTTGTCACTGATTCATGAACATTATTGTCAAGAATCTGCTGATACTGGGAGGAATCCATGCGTTCCTCAACTTTAACAAGATTCCCGGTGCCGGCATTGGCCACACAGCCCCAAGGCATGATGGAACCTGTTATGATAAGGTAATTCAGTACCACAATGGACATAGAGGTCAGAGCACATACAGTGACCTGACAATAACCCAAAACATAGAACGAGCTCTGAGACGTGGGAACTCTGCTGACCGCAATCCCTAATCCTCTCCAACCACACTAGAGGCAGCCGTGGATTGTGCCTAACGCTCCCTATGCAACTCGGCACAGCCTGAGAAACTAGCTAGCCTGAAGATAGAAAATAAGCCTACCTTGCCTCAGAGAAATACCCCAAAGGAAAAGGCAGCCCCCACATATAATGACTGTGAGTAAAGATGAAAAGACAAACGTAGAGATAAAATAGATTTAGCAAAGTGAGGCCCGACTTTCTGAACAGAGCGAGGATAGGAAAGGTAACTTTGCGGTCAACACAAAACCCTACAAAAACCATGCAAAGGGGGCAAAAAAGACCTTCCGTACCGAACTAACGGCACGGAGGTACACCCTCTGCGTCCCAGAGCTTCCAGCAAGCAGGAAAAAACAAATAGACAAGCTGGACAGAAAAAAACAGCAAGCAAAATAGCAAAGCGGAACTTAGCTATGCAGAGCAGCAGGCCACAGGAACGATCCAGGAGGAAACAGGTCCAATACTAGAACATTGACTGGATGCCAGGATCAAAGCACTAGGTGGAGTTAAATAGAGCAGCACCTAACGACTTCACCACATCACCTGAGGAAGGAAACTCAGAAGCCGCAGTACCACTCTCCTCCACCAAGGGAAGCTCATAGAGAGAATCAGCCGAAGTACCACTTGTGACCACAGGAGGGAGCTCTGCCACAGAATTCACAACAGTACCCCCCCTTGAGGAGGGGTCACCGAACCCTCACCAGAGCCCCCAGGACGACCAGGATGAGCCATATGAAAGGCACGAACAAGATCGGGAGCATGGACATCAGAGGCAAAGACCCAGGAATTATCTTCCTGAGCATAACCCTTCCACTTAACCAGATACTGGAGTTTCCGTCTTGAAACACGAGAATCCAAAATCTTCTCCACAATATACTCCAACTCCCCCTCCACCAAAACCGGGGCAGGAGGATCAACAGATGGAACCATAGGTGCCACGTATCTCCGCAACAATGACCTATGGAATACGTTATGTATGGAAAAAGAATCTGGAAGGGTCAGACGAAAAGACACAGGATTAAGAACCTCAGAAATCCTATACGGACCAATGAAACGAGGTTTAAACTTAGGAGAGGAAACCTTCATAGGAATATGACGAGAAGATAACCAAACCAAATCCCCAACACGAAGTCGGGGACCCACACAGCGTCTGCGATTAGCGAAACGTTGAGCCTTCTCCTGGGACAAGGTCAAATTGTCCACTACATGAGTCCAAATCTGCTGCAACCTGTCCACCACAGTATCCACACCAGGACAGTCCGAAGACTCAACCTGCCCTGAAGAGAAACGAGGATGGAACCCAGAGTTGCAGAAAAACGGCAAAACCAAGGTAGCCAAGCTGGCCCGATTATTAAGGGCGAACTCAGCCAATGGCAAAAAGGACACCCAGTCATCCTGATCAGCAGAAACAAAGCATCTCAGATATGTTTCCAAGGTCTGATTGGTTCGTTCGGTCTGGCCATTAGTCTGAGGATGGAAAGCCGAGGAAAAAGACAAGTCAATGCCCATCCTACCACAAAAGGCTCGCCAAAACCTCGAAACAAACTGGGAACCTCTGTCAGAAACGATATTCTCTGGAATGCCATGTAAACGAACCACATGCTGGAAGAACAATGGCACCAAATCAGAGGAGGAAGGTAATTTAGACAAGGGTACCAAATGGACCATCTTAGAGAAGCGATCACAGACCACCCAAATGACTGACATCTTTTGAGAGACGGGAAGATCTGAAATAAAATCCATAGAGATATGTGTCCAAGGCCTCTTCGGGACCGGCAAGGGCAAAAGCAACCCACTGGCACGAGAACAGCAGGGCTTAGCCCGAGCACAAATCCCACAGGACTGCACAAAAGTACGCACATCCCGCGACAGAGATGGCCACCAAAAGGATCCAGCCACTAACTCTCTGGTACCAAAGATTCCAGGATGACCAGCCAACACCGAACAATGAACCTCAGAGATAACTTTATTCGTTAACCTATCAGGGACAAACAGTTTCTCCGCTGGGCAACGATCAGGTTTATTAGCCTGAAATTTTTGCAGCACCCGCCGCAAATCAGGGGAGATGGCAGACACAATTACTCCCTCTTTGAGGATACCCGCCGGCTCAGATAAACCCGGAGAGTCGGGCACAAAACTCCTAGACAGAGCATCCGCCTTCACATTTTTAGAGCCCGGAAAGTACGAAATCACAAAGTCAAAACGGGCAAAAAACAGCGACCAACGAGCCTGTCTAGGATTCAACCGCTTGGCAGACTCGAGATAAGTCAAGTTCTTATGATCAGTCAAGACCACCACGCGATGCTTAGCTCCTTCAAGCCAATGACGCCACTCCTCGAATGCCCACTTCATGGCCAGCAACTCTCGATTGCCCACATCATAATTTCGCTCAGCAGGCAAAGACTTCCTGGAAAAGAAGGCGCATGGTTTCATCACCGAGCAATCAGAACTTCTCTGCGACAAAACAGCCCCTGCTCCAATCTCAGAAGCATCAACCTCGACCTGGAATGGAAGCGAAACATCTGGTTGACACAACACAGGGGCAGAAGAAAAACGACGCTTCAACTCTTGAAAAGCTTCCACAGCAGCAGAAGACCAATTGACCACATCAGCACCCTTCTTGGTCAAATCGGTCAATGGTTTAGCAATACTAGAAAAATTGCAGATGAAGCGACGATAAAAATTAGCAAAGCCCAGGAACTTCTGCAGACTTTTCAGAGATGTCGGCTGAGTCCAATCATGGATGGCTTGGACCTTAACAGGGTCCATCTCGATAGTAGAAGGGGAAAAGATGAACCCCAAAAATGAAACCTTCTGAACACCAAAGAGACACTTTGATCCCTTCACAAACAAAGAATAAGCACGCAGGACCTGAAACACCGTTCTGACCTGCTTCACATGAGACTCCCAATCATCCGAGAAGATCAAAATGTCATCCAAGTACACAATCAGGAATTTATCCAGGTACTCTCGGAAGATGTCATGCATAAAGGACTGAAACACTGATGGAGCATTGGCAAGTCCGAATGGCATTACTAGATACTCAAAATGGCCCTCGGGCATATTAAATGCAGTTTTCCATTCATCGCCTCGCTTAATACGCACAAGATTATACGCACCACGAAGATCTATCTTGGTGAACCAACTAGCCCCCTTAATCTGAGCAAACAAATCAGATAACAACGGCAAGGGGTACTGAAATTTAACCGTGATCTTATTTAGAAGGCGGTAATCAATACAAGGTCTCAGTGAACCATCCTTCTTGGCTACAAAAAAGAACCCTGCTCCTAATGGCGACGATGACGGGCGAATATGCCCCTTCTCCAAGAACTCCTTCACATAACTCCGCATAGTGGCATGCTCAGGCACAGATAAATTAAACAGTCGACCTTTTGGGAATTTACTACCAGGAATCAAATCGATAGCACAATCACAATCCCTATGCGGAGGTAGGGTATCGGACTTGGGCTCATCAAATACATCCCGGTAATCAGACAAGAACTCTGGGACCTCAGAAGGGGTGGATGACGAAATAGTCAGAAATGGGACATCACCATGTACCCCCTGACAACCCCAGCTGGACACAGACATGGATTTCCAATCTAATACTGGATTATGGACTTGTAGCCATGGCAACCCCAACACGACCACATCATGCAGATTATGCAACACCAGAAAGCGAATAACCTCCTGATGTGCAGGAGCCATGCACATGGTCAGCTGGGTCCAGTACTGAGGCTTATTCTTGGCCAAAGGCGTAGCATCAATTCCTCTCAATGGAATAGGACACTGCAAGGGCTCCAAGAAAAACCCACAACGCCTAGCATACTCCAAGTCCATCAAATTCAGGGCAGCGCCTGAATCCACAAATGCCATGACAGAATACGATGACAAAGAGCAGATCAAGGTAACGGACAGAAGAAATTTTGACTGTACCGTACCAATGGTGGCAGACCTAGCGAACCGCTTAGTGCGCTTAGGACAATCAGAGATAGCATGAGTGGAATCACCACAGTAGAAACACAGCCCATTCAGACGTCTGTGTTCTTGCCGTTCAACTCTGGTCAAAGTCCTATCGCACTGCATAGGCTCAGGTTTAAGCTCAGGTAATACCGCCAAATGGTGCACAGATTTACACTCACGCAAGCGTCGACCGATCTGAATGGCCAAAGACATAGACTCATTCAGACCAGCAGGCATAGGAAATCCCACCATGACATCCTTAAGGGCTTCAGAGAGACCTTTTCTGAAAATAGCTGCGAGCGCACCTTCATTCCATTGAGTGAGTACGGACCACTTTCTAAATTTCTGACAATATACCTCTATCTCATCCTGACCCTGACACAGAGCCAGCAAATTTTTCTCTGCCTGATCCACTGAATTAGGTTCATCGTACAGCAATCCGAGCGCCAGGAAAAACGCATCGATATTACTTAATGCAGGATCTCCTGACGCAAGAGAAAATGCCCAGTCCTGAGGGTCGCCACGTAAAAAATAAATAATGATCCTAACTTGTTGAACTGGGTCACCAGAGGAGCGAGGTTTCAAAGCCAGAAATAGTTTACAATTATTTTTGAAACTCAGAAATTTAGTTCTATCTCCAAAAAACAAATCAGGAATAGGAATTCTCGGTTCTAACATAGAATTCTGAACCACAAAGTCTTGAATATTTTGTACTCTTGCCGTGAGCTGATCCACACATGAAGACAGACCTTTAATGTCCATCGCTACACCTGTGTCCTGAACCACCCAAACGTCTAGGGGAAAAAAAAAGGCAAAACACAGTGCAGAGAAAAAAAAATGGTCTCAGAACTTCTTTTTTCCCTCTATTGAGAATCATTAGTACTTTGGTGTCTCCAGTACTGTTATGATAAGGTAATTCAGTACCACAATGGACATAGAGGTCAGAGCACATACAGTGACCTGACAATAACCCAAAACATAGAACGAGCTCTGAGACGTGGGAACTCTGCTGACCGCAATCCCTAATCCTCTCCAACCACACTAGAGGCAGCCGTGGATTGCGCCTAACGCTCCCTATGCAACTCGGCACAGCCTGAGAAACTAGCTAGCCTGAAGATAGAAAATAAGCCTACCTTGCCTCAGAGAAATACCCCAAAGGAAAAGGCAGCCCCCACATATAATGACTGTGAGTAAAGATGAAAAGACAAACGTAGAGATGAAATAGATTTAGCAAAGTGAGGCCCGACTTTCTGAACAGAGCGAGGATAGGAAAGGTAACTTTGCGGTCAACACAAAACCCTACAAAAACCACGCAAAGGGGGCAAAAAAGACCCTCCGTACCGAACTAACGGCACGGAGGTACACCCTCTGCGTCCCAGAGCTTCCAGCAAGCAGGAAAAAACAAATAGACAAGCTGGACAGAAAAAAACAGCAAACAAAATAGCAAAGCGGAACTTAGCTATGCAGAGCAGTAGGCCACAGGAACGATCCAGGAGGAAACAGGTCCAATACTAGAACATTGACTGGATGCCAGGATCAAAGCACTAGGTGGAGTTAAATAGAGCAGCACCTAACGACTTCACCACATCACCTGAGGAAGGAAACTCAGAAGCCGCAGTACCACTTTCCTCCACCAACGGAAGCTCACAGAGAGAATCAGCCGAAGTACCACTCGTGACCACAGGAGGGAGCTCTGCCACAGAATTCACAACAGGAACCTCCACCAAATTTTACTGTGGGTAGCAGCTGTTTTTCTTGGAATGCTGTGTTTTTTGGCCGCCATGTATAACGCCTTTTTGTATGACCAAACAACTCAATCTTGGTTTCATCAGTCCGCAGGACCTTCTTCCAAAAAGAAATTGGCTTCTCTAAATGTGCTTTTGCATACCTCAGCCGACTCTGTTTGTGGCGTGCTTGCAGAAACGGCTTCTTTCGCATCACTCTCCCATACAGCTTCTCCTTGTGCAAAGTGCGTTGTATAGTTGACGATGCACAGTGACACCATCTGCAGCAAGTTGATGCTGCATCTCTCTGGAGGTGGTCTGAGGATTCTCCTTGACTGATCTCACCATTCTTCTTCTCTGCCTTTCTGATGCTTTTCTTGGCCTGACACTTCTGGCCTTAACAAGAACTGTACCTGTGTTCTTCCATTTCCTTACTATGTTCCTCACAGTGGAAATTGACAGGTTAAATCTCTGAGACAGCTTTTTGTGTCCTTCCCCTGAACAACTATGTTGAATAATCTTTGTTTTCAGATCATTAGACAGTTGTTTTGAGGAGCCCATGATGCCACTCTTCAGAGGAGATTCAAACAGGAGAACAACTTGCAAGTGGCCACTTTAAGTAGCTTTTCTCATGATTGCATACACCTGGCTATGAAGTTCAAAGCTCAGTGAGGTTAGAAAACGAAAAAAAGTGCTTTAGTAAGTCAGTAAAAAGTAGGTAGGAGTATTTAAAACAAGAAAATGATAAGGGTGCCCATACTTATGCACCTGTCAAATTTTGTTTGAATGCAGATTGCACATTTTCTGTTAGTACAATAAACCTCATTTCAAGGCAGAAACATTACTGTGTCCAACAGTTATTAGATATATGAAACTGAAATAGCTGTTGCAAAAAAACATTTTTTTTATAAAACATTAAGCTTAAGATTAATAGGGGTGCCCAAACTTTTTCACATAACTGTATAGGGAACCATACACACTCTAAGTACATGGCCAAACTCTTTAAACTCAGGCTAGACTAAGAGGGGCCCATAACGATGTTAAAAAAACATACCCACTATTATGGCTCACATGGTGTTGTGTTTTCGCTGAGCCATAAATCAGGGAGAGTGGTAGGAACAAGAGATGTTGATGCAGTGGAGTCTGATAAGCTGGACAATGCATGTATACATCAGAGCTGAATCAGCCAGTCGACACCTGAAGTTGCATGGAATAGCAGAACTGGATTTGCAAGACAAATGGATCATGAGGAACAGTACAGCTGGATGTGTGAATATGATACACTAGATGGTGGCCCGATTCTAACGTATCGGGTTTTCTAGAATATGCATGTCCACGTAGTATATTGCCTAGTCACGTAGTATATTGGCCAGCCACGTAGTATATTGCCCAGCCACGTAGTATATTGCCCAGCCACGTAGTATATTGCCCAGCCACATAGTATATTGCCCAGCCACGTAGTATATTGCCCAGCCACGTAGTATATTGCCCAGCCACATAGTATATTGCCCAGCCACGTAGTATATTGCCCAGCCACATAGTATATTGCCCAGCCACGTAGTATATTGCCCAGCCACATAGTATATTGCCCAGCCACGTAGTATATTGCCCAGCCACGTAGTATATTGCCCAGCCACGTAGTATATTGCCTAGCCACATAGTATATTGCCCAGCCACATAGTATATTGCCCAGCCACGTAGTATATTGCCCAGCCACGTAGTATATTGCCCAGCCACGTAGTATATTGCACAGCGAAGTAGTATATTGCCCAGCCACGTAGTATATTGCCCAGCCACGTAGTATATTGCCCAGCCACGTAGTATATTGCCCAGCCACGTAGTATATTGCCCAGCCACGTAGTATATTGCCCAGCCACATAGTATATTGCCCAGCCACGTAGTATATTGCCCAGACACGTAGTATATTGCCCAGCCACGTAGTATATTGCCCAGCCACATAGTATATTGCCCAGCCACGTAGTATATTGCCCAGCCACATAGTATATTGCCCAGCCACATAGTATATTGCCCAGCCACGTAGTATATTGCCCAGCCACGTAGTATATTGCCCAGCCACGTAGTATATTGCACAGCGAAGTAGTATACAGCACAGAGCCACGTAGTATATTGCCCAGCCATGTATGTCACAGGGAGCCCTGGTAGTCATGTGCGGTGCACTCGGCAGCTTCCGGTCCCAGGGTTGGTAGCGCAGGACCCGTGATGACGTCGCGGTCACATGACCGTGACGTCATGGCAGGTCCTTCTCGTATACCATCCTTGCCACCGGAACCTGCCGCTTGCATGGAGCGGCTACCGGAGCGTCGCGAGGAGCGGGAAAGGCGGCAGAAGGTGAGTATATAATGATTTTTTATTTTTTTTATTATTTTTAACATTAGATCCTTTTACTATTGACGCTGCATAGGCAGCATCAATAGTAAAACGTTGGGGACACACAGGGTTAATAGCGGCGGTAACGGAGTGAGTTACCCGCGGCATAACGCGGTCCCTTACCGCTAGCATTAACCCTGTGTGAGCAGTGACTGCGGGGAGTACGGAGCGGGCGCCGGGCACTAACTACAGGGAAGTAGGGAGGGACTAATCGGATTGTGGTCGTCGCTGATTGATCGCGGCAGCCATGACAGGCAGCTGGCAAGACCAATCAGCGACTTGGATTCCATGACAGACAGAGACCGCGTCCAATGAATATCCCTGACAGACAAAAGGACAGAGAGACAGAAAGAAGGAAGTGACCCTTAGACAATTATATAGTAGATTGATACTGTAAACAATACAGACAGCATCTTAGAACAGTAGAACCAAGTTGGCAGACAGACACCTTGGTATAGCAGAGCTGAGTGTGTGTACAGAAACTTGGAACGGCAGAGCTAGATTGGAGGATAAACACCTTGGTATAGCAGAGCTGAGGGTTTGGACAGCACCTTGAAGAAGCCGGGCCGAGTTGATGGACAGGCACCCTCGTACAGCAGATCTGAGCTTGTGGAAAGCACCTTGGAACAGCAGAGCCAGGCTGGAGGACAGGGACCTTGGTATAGCAAAGTTGAGTGTGCAGACAGCACCTGGGAACAGCAAAGCCGAGTTGACAGACAGGCATCATTGTATAGCAGTCAAGTGTGCGGACATCACCTTGGATCAGCAGAGCTGAGTTAGTGGACAGGCACCTTGGTATAACAAATCCGAGTTTGTGAAAACACCTTGCAAAAGCAAAACAGTTGGCATTGGTATAGCAAACCCAAATGTGCAGATGGCACCTTGGAACAACAGATCTGAGTTGGCAGACAGGCATCTTGGTATAACATAGCCGAGTGTGTGTACAGGTTCATTGGTAAAGAAAAGTCAAATGTGTGAACTAGCAGAAGTATATTAGTCAGGAGGAGTCACACTTGATGCAGCCTGGAGCAGAGCCCAGCGATAGCAGAGCTGGTTTTGTCGGATGACTCGGCAAGGTTACTGTATTTGGTAGCAGTGTGGGCATACTACCAGAAAAAATATATTTCTACGTAGGATAGAAATCCTTAGTCTTCAGGTTGTGCAATGCACCCACCATAAACACAACCTAAAGTTATTCCAGTCAGTCACTGCTTTACAGAAAAAAACTAGGAGGAAAAAGACAGCGCAATGGGGTATTATCCGAGGGAGATGAAGCTGCTTAAATAAGGTTATACTGACCTGCTGTAGTTGTGTATATAGAACATTTCAATGACTTATAGATCCAGCTGCTGCAGGTCCAACGGGTCATCAGACCGGGAAAACACGGATAAGGAGGATTTGTGAATAATCTGCACTGCTGGTATTCCATATAATAAATCCAAATCCAGACAGAAAGTTCATGCGGTTTTTCTTTATTTAGTCGACACATTTCGAAGTACCACAGACTTCTTCAATCAGGGCAAGAAACAGGGCAAGAAACGTATCGCTCAGACCGCCATGCAGTCACATTTACAGTGAAAAAAGTTCAAATATTGGAGCCAAATAGACACATGATGGACACCCGATGTGTCAAAGTTCATCAGGGAAAAAAGAGAGAAAAAAGGAGTCTTCACAGGCTGGTAGTATAGAGTTACCGTATTTTTCGGATTATAAGGCGCACTTTTTTCTCAAACAATTGATGGGAAAATGGGGGTGCGTCTTATAATGCGGATATACCTTACCGGCGGTGGTGGAGCAGGGTTCCAGAATCGCTGCTGGAAGAGGCAAGAGTGAAGCGTTGCTGCAGGCCGCAGGCTGGGATGAGGGGGTTCGGATGTTCACCGCTGCAGGTGTCCGATGGTGCGGGAGCTCTGCCGACATTTTGTGAAAGCCCAGAGCCCCCACACTTACATGGGATACTATTAGGAGGACTCTGGGAAAATGGCTTCCAGGGGCGGCGCATGTGCGGATGGAGATCTCGGCGCTGAAATCTCATCTCCCGAGATCTCCATCTGTGCATGCGCCGCCCCCGGCAGCCAGTTTCCCGGAGACCACCGCAAAGTAAACCATGTAAGTGCAGAGGCTCTGGGCTTTCGCAAAATGTTGGCAGAGCCCCCGCACCACCGAACACCCACAGCAGCGCACAGCGCATAAATATATTTATGTGTAGATAAAATGGATTTGAATTTAGGACATGAAAATGTTCCAATCTTATGTTGCACCAAACTCAGAGCGCCCCGTTAAATGAAGATAACAAGAAGAATTCATAACCTCGTGTGAAAAAAAGAAATAACAAAACAAAAAAAAAAACACAAACAAAAAAAAACCTATTTATTATTATGCATTCATTAATTGACTATTTTTATGTGATGAAACAAATATGTGTAAATATGTGCCGTAATAATTTAATAAATTCCAAGGGTTCTGAATTCATCAGAGTGAAGTGCAAACAGTGCTGGCTGTGTAATGACGTAGCAAGGTGATCTATCATCTGGAAAGTCTCTCCCTGCATTACATCACATCAGTGTCCCAGTAATGTTTCCCCATCCGAAATATTTCCTTTATCTCAAGTTCACAGATGTACAGTAGCTACAATGCATAAATGAAGAAACAAAACATTTAACTAAAACTGTCAGACAAGCGCGACAGTGTTCATTCAACACTGATGGCACCCTGTATTATTAACAAAAATGTCAGTTGTTATGGACGCCTTTCCTTAAATTTCTTACTAGTGAATATTTGTTTTTTTTTATTGGTAGCATAAAGAGAAAAAAAAAAGCAAAACAAATAAAAGGGGTTTTCCAGGACTATTATATTTTTTTTTACTATGAGCCTAAAAAAAAATAACAGCAGGAAAGTAGTTGTTAACAGATGGATCGACCTGCCTGATCTACCTGCACCTGCTGAGGGCGGGACTTACCGCTCCTGCCGGCGATCCAGCTGCTCCCCGTCAAAAGAGCAGCTCTTCTTCCGGGCTGCTATGTTAATGGGGCGTGACTGCCGACATCATACTGATTGACAGCTCCTCACAGTTAGGCTCTGTTGAAGTGACATCAGCGAAGGCTGCTGGATCCCCGGTAAGAGCGGTCTGTGACCGCAGAGATCAGTGCCGGAATTTACTAACTACATTTTCTAGACACTGAGGTAAAATTGATAAAACTCTGTAAACTCTCAATGTCACATCAATAATCTAACACAATTCAATATTGCAAACAGCCTTCCGGGCCTGGCGGACCTCTCATCCCTCCTTTACACACATATTAGTAGTTCTGCATTGTATACACGTGTTATTTTTGAGCACTATGTTACGGTGTAATTTTTTCACTCTCTGGCAATATTATTCCACCTGCCTATTTATCGATTGGTTACTATTTTGTGATTTGATCCTAACTTTTGCTGCTAGATACAGGTGCCCACAATAAATAAGGCGTATCTGCCTTTTTGAACATTTACTGAACTGATACAATAACAATGACCCACGATTTGTGGGGGGCAGGAGTGTGGCTTACATTACATGGACCCTTGTGCAGTTATGGAGGCATTGTTATGGGGGCACTATAAATGACATTACTGAGAGAAGAACTATGACTAATAGTTAATGGGAGATCTATGAACCACATATTTTGAGGACGTACGTCGGGTCGTCTACGTCTCTTGCCCAACTAATGCTGCGTCTGCTGATACTGTATTATTCATGCACTGCAAAATAGTAGTTTTGCTTTCTATGGTGATATTTTCTGAAAATTATATTACAGGTGTTATTTAGGGCACTATATGGTGGTATTATTTGCCCTGTTTTTTTTTAATTGTAACGTTACTAGTTTTTGCTGGTACATATACCAAAATAAGGGGGCGCGGGCAATGCTATAGGTGCATTTTTTGAATAGATTGATAGGCCGGAGTCACACTTGCGAGTCCATTGCAAGACACTCGCGTGAGTCTCTCTCATCAATACCCGGCCATATATTGCATATGTCATGGACTATGACCCATGGTCTCATAAGGCAATCTAAGTCCTCTATTATATCGCTATATCCCCTCCGTCTGACTGACGCATCACTTTCCAAATTATTCCAAGGATATAACGAAGTCTTCAGTAAATAGCATGAGTAACACCGAATCCTGCGGACCTTTCTGTCGTTTGCTCCTGTCGCATATACGCACCAAAAATAGAAGTGAGATCCCGGTGTACCCGCACTAGTCACGGTGAATGATCAGACCATTATGCCTGAATTTCCATCTTGGTTTCATGCCAAGCGCATTAGTCTCTGTGCGTTTTCCAGCCGGTGAAGTTCACGGTGGGCGCTCTCTCGCGGTGCCAGCTATGCTCGTAAAATGCATTTCATGTAAGGCCACTAGCAGGGGGCGAGGGGCGCTGCTGTTGGACACTTTTGATAGCTCGCTTTCTCTTTTTTATACATATAGGAGGTGTTATGAATACATGTAAATCTTGGCCACGTGATGCTGTAATGAGGAATATATGAGTTTTTCCGTCGTAATAGCCGCCTGGGTGTAAAGTCGTCTTATGCAAGATCTCACTTGTTCATGACATTTTTTTGTGTTTGCGCGTGCCTGGGGAGATTTAACCTTGCAGAGTGGCGACAGCAGTGCTAAGCCTGATTAGAAAGGCTCGGCAATGGTTTTCTTGAATTTTGGATTGAGTTATCTAAGTGAGCATCTGCATCTGTAATACCCGGGATTACGCACTGTTCGCCGTCTAATTCAATATTAAGAAGTGTAGAGCAGGGCGGTAGCTCGGATTTGCTTCACCCGGGGATGGGGAGACAAGATTCAGTTTGCTGCTCTATTCCTATATCTGGAGCTGTATACTGTGCATCGGTTCCCGCACTAGGCACTCAGGACACAATATTGGCATTTTTTTGGGAGGGACACACTCAACCGGCATTTCTAGTGGGAGCATTTGGCTGGCGAGGGCACTTTACCGGCCATGTGTATGGAGGCTGCCATGCCGGAGTTGTGTATGGTGGGGTATTTGGCTGGTGCCGTTACTGGTGGGCACATTGATGATGTGTGGACGATGTCCTCGGGGAACGCTCTGCTGGTGTTGTCTATAGGTGGGAACTCCTCTAGCGTTCTTTATGGTGGGCAACTTGGCTGCTATTGTTTATGGACATTTGGCTTGTGTGGTCATGTGGGGTCTCTAACAGTGATTATGGGGGGCACTCAGCTAGCCTTGTTCAGTTGGACCCTTTGACCTGTAGGAAGCACACATACTGATTACATGCCTATGCCTACTTCTAAATTCACAGAGGTCTCTAGTGCCACCTATTTCCAAGGAATCATTGCACAGTACATAAGTTTCCATATGCCATATGTGCGCTCTCCTTAAAAAGACATTTTAATTGCCTACATATCGATAGAGATTTGGATCCAGACCCCCAATGACCACTCAAAAGACCACCGAGAATTACAAAAAGAGGAGTGTACAGATAGGAGTACGGATTCTTCAGAAAGCCATAGGCGTTTCACTTTTTATTGTTTTCTCCAAAATCTTTTCATTTTCATTTTTTATGTCTATTTTATATTTGTTCGCCTGTTTGTTTGTTTTTTATGTTCACCATTGTGAGCGTGGTTTTTGTTTTCCAGATGAGTGCGGATGATTAATCAATTGCGATTTTTTTTTTTTTTAAATGTACATTTTGTGTTAATGTACTCCAGTCCAACCCTGGAGTGATTTTTATTTTTGTATGTTCCTGATTTATTAGTAGCTGTTAGTTTAGCGTTGGACTCCAACCAATGTGGCAGGATTGTAGCTGTTAGACTGTGTTCACACATTGATGTAGAGAGCTGCATAGCCAAATATAGGGCCAGACCTCGACAGATTCTTATGTGCAGATTTGAAAAAAATCTCATCCACTTTGCCGCTAATGTAATACTCTGTGGACTTCTTTCCTGCAATCCCAAATGTGAGCATTCACACATCAGCATTTTTTATCAGTATTTCTTCAGTATTTGTATGCCAAAACCAAGAGTGTCTCCAAAACAATGTAAAAACTAATCAATGTTTCAATTATAGTTTTTCTAGGTAAGTTTCACTCCTGGCTTTTGCATAAAAACACTGATGCAAAATATTGACCAAATACTGACGTGTGAATAAAGCCTAATCTGAACGTACACTGTATGGACAAAAAGTATTGGACTACCTTCACAGAAGCTTTTACAATCTTTTATTCTACATCCATAGACATTAATATGGGATTTACTTTTCTAGGAAGGCTTTATATAAGATTTTGGACTGGGCTGAGTTGCCTTGACTGTTTTTATTCAGCTGGCACCAGAGCTGAAAACAATGGATTGATAAGGCTACTGGGTGTCTGACCACCACCGATCTGACCTCAGCCTAAGGACTCGTGCAGACAACCAATTTTCTCTAAGAAGAGTTGTTGGTGGTCTACAAAAATCAAAGTCATATCACTGATATTCTATGACGCTGTTGAGCGGTCCGTGGAAGAAATCGGAGATCTGTCCGGTTTTGATCCAAGTGTTGGATCAAAATCGGCAATCCAGGTCTATAGGTCCATGACAGAAATCGGGCAGAGTCCAAATTTCAATGACTGACGGAATGGAAAAGATGGAAATACTTTTTTTTTCCTCTCTCTCTACGTCCCAAAAAACTGATGCCAATCTGCTCAAACTCTGATCAGAATGTGGAGAAAAGGCTTAAAGGGAACCTGTCACCTGAATTTGGCGGGACCTTTTTTTCGGTCCGATGGGCAGTGTTTTGGGGTGTTTTATTCACCCCTTCCTTTCCCGCTGGAGGCACGCTGGCCGCAGTATTGGCTTGAAGTTGATTTGCTTTCCTCCATAGAACACGCCTGCGCAATGCAATCTTGCCTTGTGCACGCGCAGTATGCCTTGCCCAACTGCGGGCAAAGCCGAAAAGCCTTAGTGCGCATGCGCCGGCGCACTATGTCCCGGAAGTATTTAGCTGTGTTCCGGGACATAGTGTGCCAGCGCATACACACTAATGCTTTTCGGCTTTGCCCGCAGTTGGGCAAAGCATACTGCGCGTGCGCAAGGCAAGATTGCCTTGCGCAGGCGTGTTCTACGGAGGAAAGCAAATCAACTTCAAGCCAATATTGCGGCCAGCGTGCCTCCAGCGGGAAAGGAAGGGGTGAATAAAACACCCGAAAACACCGCCCATCGGACCGAAAAAAGGTCCTGTCAAATTCAGGTGACAGGTTCCCTTTAACCCCTTACCGGCATCGGACGTACTATACCGTCCGATGCCGGCTCCCCTGCTTTGATGCAGGGCTCCGCGGTGAGCCCGCATCAAAGCCGGGACATGTCAGCTGTTTTGAACAGCTGACATGTGCCCGCAATAGGTGCGGGCAGAATCGCGATCTGCCCGCACCTATTAACTAGTTAAATGCCGCTGTCAAACGCAGACAGTGGCATTTAACTACCGCTTCCGGCCGGGCGGCCGGAAATTACGTCATCGCCGACCCCCGTCACATGATCGGGGGTCGGCGATGCTTGTATATTGTAGCCATAGAGGTCCCAGAGACCTCTATGGTTACTGATGAGCGGTGGCTGTGAGCGCCACCCTGTGGTCGGCGCTCACAGCACACCTCCATTTCTGCTACATAGCAGCGATCAGCAGATCGCTGCTATGTAGCAGAGCCGATCGTGCTGTGCCTGCTTCTAGCCTCCCATGGAGGCTATTGAAGCATGGCAAAAGTTAAGAAAAAAAGTTTAAAAAAGTGTGAAAAAAATAAAAAAAACATAAAAGTTTAAATCACCCCCCTTTCGCCCCAATCAAAATAAATCAATAAAAAAAATATCAAATCTAGGCATATTTGGTATCGCCGCGCTCAGAATCACCTGATCTATCAATTAAAAAAAAGTATTAACCTGATCGCTAAACAGCGTAGCGGGAAAAAAATTCGAAACGCCAGAATTACGTTTTTTTGGGTCGCCGCGACGTATCTGCACCAAAATGCTATCATTAAAAACGTCATCTCGGCACGCAAAAAATAAGCCCTCAACCGACCCCAGATCATGAAAAATGGAGACGCTACGAGTATCGGAAAATGGCGCAATTTTTTTTTTTTTTTTTAGCAAAGTTTGGAATTTTTTTTCACCACTTAGATATAAAAAATAACCTAGTCATGTTAGGTGTCTATGAACTCGTACTGACCTGGAGAATCATAATGGCAGGTCATTTTTAGCATTTAGCGAACCTAGCAAAAAAGCCAAACAAAAAACCAATGTGGGATTGCACTTTTTTTACAATTTCACCGCACTTGGAATTTTTTTCCCGTTTTCTAGTACACGACATGCTAAAACCAATGATGTCGTTCAAAAGTACAACTCGTCCCGCAAAAAATAAGCCCTCACATGGCCAAATTGACGGAAAAATAAAAAAGTTATGGCTCTGGGAAGGAGGGGAGCGAAAAACGAACACGGAAAAACGAAAAATCCCCCGGTCATGAAGGGGTTAAGTGACCCTACCCAAACCATATAATTCTTCTCTTTTCCTTGAGAGCCCCAGCTGACACCTACCAGTAAATAAGGAGCCGGAGTCCATCCACAATCTGATAAGGATAGATCACCAATATTGTAAGCCTGGAAAACCCCTTTAAGTGTTCCTTTAATCAAAGTTTTGCCAAAAAATAAATCGTTAATGTTTCTATAAATTGCAGCCATGTCGTATGAACAGTCAAGAAGAATCCTGGACACTGAAAGTCAATTCCTGCTAATATAACATCTTACCCTGACATGAGAGAAGCTGAGGCTGTTTCCATCATCTGCGCCTTCCATATTGACACGGCCTTGGACACGGCTCCTATTAACAATGACGGATGCTGAAATCTGGCCTGCCATTCACACTTAACCATTAGTAACATTATAATCAATGCCGTCTGCTGTTATAGGTGGTAAATGCAATCTGTCAGTCTCTCCTTTACAGCCGCAGCTTCCTAATCAGGCAATCATTGTAAGGAGCAACTGCTATGATAAACAGGCGGCGGAAAACATACCGACACGGACAAATATCAAGGTAAAGACTATAATAAAAGGGCTACTATTTAAGAAATGCTAGTCTAGTGGCACTGGATGCGACATTTTCATTTGATATGTTATGGCTCCTTCATATTTATTTTCAATGAGCCTTACTACAGGATGGAGCACAAGATAAACAGAACTTTGTTTCCTTCTTTTCGTTACTCACCTGGTCTGGATACAGTGAAGAGCATACTCACATGTGCATCAGGTTACCACAGAAGCCTGATGCACATCACAAATATTGTCATGGGTTTACCGCGACACAGAGGAGCCAGAAGACCGCAGCGTCTGATTTCTCCTACCCCTGCACGGATTAGAAGCACTTCACTTTCATTTTAAACAATGTAAATTTATTTTAGCAGGGCAGGGGTTAAACTGCACTGCTGAGAGCTCCTGGAGCATTAAGGCTCTCAGCTGTGCACTGTTAGCCACTCCCATCTCCTATATAATCTGGGCCCTTGCTAGCACTCATTGTCAGAGCTAGCTTATGCTGCATGGCTGAAGGTTGTTGGTGGTTGCTATTTAAGAAGGTGTTTGGTGGATTTATGTGTGACTGTTGCTAGGTTTTGAGTGTGTGATAATTCCCTTTCATCTCCTACTTTTGTTTAACCTCATCCTCCACTCCCAGGTGCATTCCTCTGTTATATGTGTGAGTATACTTGTATGTTTGGTATTTTTCGTTATCCCTGTTCGTATTACCTTGTTAGTCTGGTTGGTGTATTACGGTACACTACTACTCCCCTCTTCCATGGGTGACGGAAGGGTACAGACTGAGGGTGGATTCAGGAGCTAAGGCAAGATACGTGGCCCCGACATCGTCACCATCAGAAGTAATACGGGGAAGAGAGAGCGATAGGCCGGCCATAGCGTTAGGGACAGGGAAGGAGACCCTAGTCCCGGGACACCGGACAACAGAGCCGTGACACATGTCATCCACCCCCACGGCTCATGCAGCGGAGTATACAGGTAGTTGCCGTCCTGCCACTATATTCTGCAACACTGCTATACCACTCTCTAAAGAAACCACACTGGACAACAAAAACAACAATAACACTATTAATATGTGAAAAAAATATAATGATAAGAACATTGCACCTGAACAGAACAATAAAGTAACAGGTGCAAGCGCAGCTTACAAATATCGCCTATAAATAATCCCTGATGTCACGCACATCACGTGATCATGACTTCATCCCGCCACTCGTAACACTTTTGGGTAAGCAATTACAAATTCTATTCTTATATGGGGACTTTAAAAAAAAATTATGGTACATCATAACCATCAAAATGAGAAACTTCATAAACCTTTTTTGATCACTACATAATAAAATTTGTGGATAAAAACAAAGCCACAGTGGACGATGGAACAACATCAACAGGGGACAATGGTGGAACGTAAATAGATTTTTCATATTAATGTCCATATTGGAGGATAGTAATGAAAACATAGGTATGGATGCATATAAAAATGGGGATAAATACAATAAATATATAAACAGTGCTGTATTATCTGACAGAAAAGGAAAGGGTAAATTGCATGTGTTTAAAGAGGACCTGTGACCAGGAAAAAATGACCATCTCCATGACTGCATACTGGGCAGGGACAGCCATATCATTGGTCCAAGAAGTAAGGGGTCCACTACTGCTTACAAAGCAGGTGGAATTGTGCATTATGATGAGCTATTGGCCTGCAAGGGGCCCATATATTGTTCTTATGTGAAGGAGAAAATGGCTAATGAAATCAATTATTAAACCTTATATAAGTCAGTTCAGATATGGTGTAGCAGGATGGCGATTGCGTCTTTGAAGATGTCTTGAAAACCCTTGAAACTGTCTTGGAAGGAATCTTTGGAATGCAGGAGTGAAGATACTGGAATACACCGTATTTGAAAATGAAGCTTGGAATGAACCAATCAGAGTGACACTAACTATTCAGAAGTTGTGCGACCTCCCCTATTCCTTGTTTTTAGTATCTTCCTTTGTTCAGAATAAAGTTCAGTTGGGGAACAACTTTCGCCGAGAGAGGCTGTGTGTATCATCTCTGTGAATCTGATGCATTATTGTCCTCTAAACTAGCACTCAGCTTATATTTGGTCAGGTACAAGCAATCATATTGATCTCCCTTTAAGAGATCATCCTCACACTTGCACATGAGCCTTCTTCTGTCCGTGTTCGCCAGTGATACAGGGTTATTTTTCGAAATAAAAAAAGACAGAAACAATGGTGGAACCCAAGCAAAAAACCTTTTTTGTAAGTCAATGAGGATCCATCGGGTGCTACTGGTATCTAGCAGAACATCAAGGCTGTTTGGTGAGAACATACCTTTAGCAAGTGATGGCGTATGGCTAGGACACGCGATCAATGGCCGATCAGTGAGGATCTGACCTTAGCAAACCCCAGCGATCCCGATGTTCGGGTCAAAGTTCAGGTTCATGGGGTGGAGCTGCGCAAAAAAAACTTGAATGGGGGGCACAAGGCAACCAGATGGGTGCCAGCAGTCGGACTCGGTGATTTTTGCTTAGGTGGAGAACAGTATCTTGGGGATAGATGGGGATTTTCGCTTCAGTTTTTCCATATAGTTGTTTTCCAATTATTGCGCAGGTAGACAAGTAAACAGCAATTGCAAACATACATGGGCAAAGACAGAAGAAATGATCATCCTTCCCTTCCGGGGTCCATGTCATAAAAGATTGACTCATTTGTTCAATCTCGTCTCGTGAGTGCATTTAGATGATAACTGAAAATAAGCATATGGGTTTGTTTAAAAATCCGACAGAAGGGCTGGAGGAATAATTAGCTCGTTCTCTGCTGCCAAATCAGTGAGAATTAAATGGAGAATGTCCCATTGTTATGTCAGGGAAGCATCCTGTCTGCCCGGCTCGCCAACAGTACGCACGCCGCTTCTAAAGAAAGAATCAATTATTCACACATCGCACTTAAGGATCCTTTGCTGCTTGCATCTCCAGGTTTCTAAATATCATCTATCATCCAGGGGACCGGTCACAGACGAAATGTTATCAGAATGTGCTTTTGATAATAATCCCTGTGCTAAAAAGCTTCATTGTACGCGGATATAATGGACCGGCAGTGTTACGTCGACAGTTCCAGAGTCTCATCTGCAAAATATTCCTCGCTGATATTTTAAAGTCCAATCAGCCTCAAATCAGGACATATAATGCACATTAATGACACAAAGTGGAAAGTAATAACAGTAAGGTTACAAAGGAAACCAGGTAAGTAAGAGTGAGGACTCCCGAAGGCTTGGGAAGTGCTCTGTCATGCCCCGAGCCCTTAACACCTCATTTGCATATGTATTGAAATGCAGGTTACTTAGGAATGCAGCAACAGATAAAAGATATAAAGGTGTCTATAGATGTACAATTTTCCATGTATGCGGTTTTGAGGGGGGGGGGGGCATTGAGCTTACTGATAGAATCTGTCAGCAGGAACTCACCCTTAAACTATTCATATGCACACGTAGCTTTTTTTAAAGACAAGTCAAGTGATACCTTTACATGGCCAGTCCGTTCCTCCGTTACTGAGAAATCAGAGTTTGAAATTGATTGAGGCTGAAGAGCTAGGATAGATTTGAAGTCAATGTCACTCCAGCTCTATTCCTTGCCCAGCGCCAACTCATACTTCTTGGCTGATGGCCTTCATGTTGTGTGACTTCAGGCAAAGGAGCCATCAGTCACGCAGGAGGAGGCGGCGCCGGGCATAGAGCTGGAGTGACAGAGGCTTCAGATCTACCATAGCTCTTCAGCCTCATTAAAACAGATTTAATACTGAATATATAAATAGTTTTGGGGTGTGCTATCCTGCTGACAGATTCCCTTTTTCTATTTTCTCAGGTTCTATATGTAAATAAGAATGTTCCCAGAAAGCAGAGATGTTGAAAATGACAAGGAAGTGAATACCAACCTTTCTCATAATTTTTCAGATCTTCTCATTATGCAATAGATAAGCTTTTATTAGAAACCCCCTTTAAGGAAAACAAATATTTTTCTAAGAATTATTACCCCAAAAATATCCCCGTGAGACGTTTCATTCATGAGATGGATCATACTCCGTTGTATTCTTTCCTTAGTCTCCGCACTGTTCTGGTAGCGCCCACACACGGCCCGATGTGACCTCCTCTCCTGTCCACAGCGCAGGATTTTTAGGCCATTTCTGACTGCAATTTTCTGTGCAATTACTGTACGTCTGAAGTGTCCACATTACCTGCTCAGATCTCGGCACGTGCGCAGAATCGATACCTTTATTCCTCAAACTAGTTTTCCATCAAAAAAGAAATTCATCATTACATTCTTATTGGAAAAATCAATAAAGCAACGCAGACAGAAGAGGCCACTGTACAAGAACAACGTATCGGACCTTTGGAGCCCAGTAGCTCCATCATAATGCGTTGGTGGCTGATGTGGCCCCCGAACCTCTTGGGCCCCTGTGCGACTGCACAGATTGCACCGTTGGTATGTCCACCCGTGAAACAACATAAATGTTATAAGGGAGAAAGGCAGAAAAGAAAACGGACAACTGATCAGATGCTAAGGTCATGTAAGGCTACGTTCACATTCACGTCTTTGGACGCAGCGTCGTGGACGCAACGCACGACGCACGAAAGACGCATGTAAAACGCAGGCTTTTTTGACGCATGCGTTCAACCTTTTTTTATATATGTAGGGTCTTTTCAGTGTCTAGACACCGTCTATACACTTATCCTATTTTTTAATTAAAGAACGCATGCATCGTACAACGCACAACAACGCAAGTACTTGCGTATTCTGCGTTGTCAATACATTTCAATGGGGGTTTTGACGCATCAATGACGCAAGTGCGACGCATGCGTTTTTTAAAAAATTTTGGACGTAGAAAAAATGCAACATGTTGCGTTTGCCGCGCCCTGCCAGGTGCGCCGAAACGACGCATGCGTCGCGAAACGCACCAAAACGCATGACAACGCATGCCCATTCCTCCCCAATGTTAAAGATAGGGACGCATGACGCATGCGTTGTTTTGCGGCGACGACGCTGCGTCCAAAGACGCGAATGTGAACGTACCCTAAATGACAAACCCCATTCTACATGATTTATGAGGCAGTGTGGACATTATTGAGATTGATACCTCTAATTGTCACCTCCTTCTAGAAGAAGATATTATGTCCCCCCCATGAGGACATAATTGAAGTTAAAGTAAAAAATATGTTTTATATTCTAATTTATTCTAAAAAGTATTTATCCCTATGGCCGTGGTCTGTGTCAGGGTTAACTGCAAGGCTGGCCCCTAAAGGGAGACGGATTCCTAGTGGGAAATCTTTATGGATATAGATGGTGTTGGGGGTGAGTGTTGGAGACCAGGTGAAAGGGAGAACACAGGTGGACCAGTGGTTGAACATACAAGGCTCAGCACGAAGAGCGAATTCTTACAGAGGCGGCAGGACATCACAGGCAAGTGGGAACCCCCTGCAAGGAAAAGTCTTTCAAGTCCAGGAATCGTATTGTCCAGCGAGAAGGGATCTTTAGGAAAAGGTAGCGCCCTTCTGTGGGTACTGATACGGGGACTGTCGGGGAGCAATAACTTTACAAGTGGTCCCTGGGACTAGAGTAAGGAAAGAAACAGGGTAAGAGGGTCATAGCGACACACCTGGACCTGTATGACCCTACACCCAGTAATATGCAGGCATTCTAAGCGTGCGCCTCTTCCTTTGCTGTACATGTTGCCGGGAACAAACTGCTAACTATAACTTTGGGGAAGGAGCCGGTGTATTGGATGGAAGGCGATGGAGAATGCATGACCTGTTACTTCCTGTTCACCAGTTTGGCCACGCATAAAAAGGACATGTAAAAGCTGGCTCAGTTTCCTCATTGTAAAGGATAAAGGGAACGGTACTGCGCCAAGTGCGTCAGAATGGATGGTGGAAGTTTCAGAATCTGTTGCACATGCACACTCACAACTAGGGTTGAGCGACTTTTACTTTTTTAGTGTCGAGTCAGGTTTCGCGAAACCCGACTATCTCAAAAGTCGAGTGAAATCGGCCGATTATCGCGAAAAGTCGGGGATCGACCGAAACACGAAACCCAATGCAAAGTCAATGGGAAAAATATCTCTCTCTCTCTCTCTCCCTCCCGTCCCTGAACAGAAAAGCTGGTGTTACACATTGCAAATCGCTACAGCGCACAAGCGACAACATGGCGATAGGGGTCCACGCCCCTAAGACCTATGTCATCACTCTGCCCACGCTCCTTCATTGGCTGAAAAAATGGCGCCAAACGCGTCATACGAAACGCGACTTTGGCGCGAAGATCGCTGACCGCATGGCCGATCCCACACTAGGATCGGGTCGGGTTTCATGAAACCCGACTTTGCCAAAAGTCGGCGACTTTTGAATTTGTCCGATCCGTTTCGCTCAAGCCTACTCACAACACTCAATTTTCTGTAGCTTGGAAATAGCAGCCACTCACATGACTACCGTTGGGGCCCAGTTACACCCCTATAAAACTCATACCTGTAGCATAGATTATAACGGCTTAGTTGCCAGTAAAAAATACATTTATTTTGCCTGCAAGTGAGGGACTTCGGAGCACCATTGGTATGGTAGGCCTCAGTGCATCTTTGTACCCCCTCAATTTGTATACTGACCACTTTGTCATATCTTGATTGAAAGCACTAGAGCGCTGCCTGAACGGAATCTGCGGTCGTGCACCTCTGCACCGACACTGCGGGAGCCCAGCCGCACTCACACTGTCATTCCTGGCTCTCATCGCTGGCTCATGGCACAGTAACGAGCGGCAGCCGCAGGCAGGAGCCACCGGTGATCCGACACTACAGGACTTATAGGTACAAGTGGTTTAATTAGTGTTTTGGAGTGACAGATTCCAATAAAAGGGCTTGTCCCAAAAGCCCAACCTCTGCCATAGACCAATGTGTCGTCAGCTGATATCCCCGGGGAGGATGTAGCATCAGACGCTGGTTATAGAAGGCTCTGCCAAATCCTCCGGGGCTGAAGACAATTTATGCAGTATCTTTGCCTTTGGATGTTAGAAGGAGTCTGAAATTTGACAACTTCTTGTACCGTATTTTCTTACATTCACAAAAATTCTGAAATGTAGTCTGTCTCTTATAAGCAACATTTAAACAGTTAGGTACTGGTTATTATATTACACATCCATAGCTTTCATATACATAGCTTCATTGTACCAATAATCATGGCAGCCAAAACAGATAAATAGATGGATGGATGGATGGATGGATAATAGATAGATGATAGATTGATATATAGATAGATAGATAATAGATGGATGGATGGATGGATAATACATACATGATAGATGGATGGAAGGATGGATAGATAATAGATAGATCGATCGATCGATAGATAGATAGATGGAAGGATGGATAGATAATAGATAGATAGATGATAGATTGATGGATAGATAGATAGAATAGATAGATAGATAGACGGATAATAGATGGATGGATGGATAATAGATAGATGATAGATTGATAGATAGATGGATAGATAGATAGATATATAGATAGATAGATAGATAATAGATGGATGGATGGATAATACATACATGATAGATGGATGGAAGGATGGATAGATAATAGATAGATAGATGATAGATTGATGGATAGATAGATAGAATAGATAGATAGATAGACGGATAATAGATGGATGGATGGATAATAGATAGATGATAGATTGATAGATAGATGGATAGATAGATAGATAGATAGATAGATAATAGATAACAGATAGATGATAGATTGATAGATGGATGGAAGGATGGATAGATAATAGATAGAGAGATAGATGATAGATTGATGGATAGATAGATAGATAGATAGATAGACAGATAATAGATGGATACATGGATGGATGGATAATAGATAGATGATAGATTGATAGATAGATGGATGGAAGGATGGATAGATAGATAGATAGATAGATAGATAGATAGATAGATAGAAGGATGGATAGATAGATAGATAAATAGATGGATGGATGGATAATACATACATGATAGATGGATGGAAGGATGGATAGATAATAGATAGATAGATGATAGATTGATGGATAGATAGATAGATAGAATAGATAGATAGATAGATAGACGGATAATGGATGGATGGATAATAGATAGATGATAGATTGATAGATGGATGGATAGATATATAGATAGATAATAGATAGATGGATGATAGAATAGATAGATAGATAATAGATGGATAGATGGATGGATGGATAGATAATAGATAGAGAGATAGATAGATGATTGATTGATAGATAGATAGATAGATAGATAGATAGATAGATAGATAGATAGATAGATAGATGGATAATGGATGGATGGATAGATAGAATACTTAGATATATGATAGAGTATTATATAGAATATTAGATTCCATATTACATGATAGATAGAAGACTGATAAGATAGAAGAAATAAATAGTATTTTATCATGTTACATCACTATTATTTTGATAAAAGTATACATATATATATTTATTGATAAGGTTTAATAATCGCCGCCCTCCCGTGCAGTCCCCATCGCCGCCGAGCGGTCCGATTACCACTCTCTTCGGCAGTGCGGCCATTGTAATCAGTTTTCCAGTGGTGTCTTCTTCACTACAGGAAGATTCATTTGTATAAAGGGCAAACATGAAATTTAAACCTTTTCAGAGCGATTGCTCCATAAACAAAACAAGAGGACACGCTGCAATTTCATGTTCTACATCCACCCACTCGTTTGTTCTCTATTATGTAAGAACAAACCTGCACGGGAGGATTTATGATGAAGGCTCAGAACAGACATCTGTGCTAAAGTGATGGGAAATAATATGTGTGTCCATTACTGATGGAAAGTTTTACCTTAGCAACACCGACTTCACTAATACGGGGAGAATACAGCAGGGATAGCGGACGAGACTGACAAACCCATCTCAGCGTCTACAGATGGAAGATCCTACTGAATGGTGGAATAAAGTGCGCGGACAGATCGCAGCGCTCCCTCTAATACCTGGTAGAAGGGGAAACGTTTCCTACTTAGATATTTAACTGCTAGTTGTCAAAACTGTGACTGTTTTCGCAGTGGCAGGACCAATTGTAATGAGTGATGCATTGGGAAATGACGCCATACCCCCATTTCCTACAGGTCCCTCAAGGTCAAGGTTTCCAGGAGCAAACTGAGAGCTGCTCATGTAAACTTTCACTACCTAGTACCACCAGGAACTTTAATGACTATGCCTTAACTGTTTCAAGCATCATTCAGATAAAAATTCATATGTATCTGTTAGACATGTGTGTCATCTTAGATTAGCATATTTTATTGATTATATTATATATACTAGCGGCTGCACCAGACTTAGATTTTTCTGTAGTCTTAGAAGTGTTAAGAGGGAAATATACTTTTCAGAAACTTTGAATCACTCAAAAGTATACGAAAAAATAAGAAACTTTGTAATATATCTTATCAGAAAAATATGCTTCTTTCTTCACTTATGAGACACTTCTTTCTTATCCCCTGCCTCCTGCTGTTGTCATCCACTCTAAAGGTACCGTCACACTATACGATTTACCTACGATCACGACCAGCGATATGACCTGGCCGTGATCGTAGGTAAATCGTAGTGTGGTCGCTGGGGAGCTGTCACACAGACAGCTCTCCAGCGACCAACGATGCCGAGGTCCCCGGGTAACCAGGGTAAACATCGGGTAACTAAGCGCAGGACCGCGCTTAGTTACCCGATGTTTACCCTGGTTACAAGCGTTAAACTAAAAAAAAACAAACAGCACATACTTACATTCTGGTGTCCGTCAGGTCCCTTGCAGTCTGCTTTCCGCACTGTGACTACCGGCCGTAAAGTGAAAGTGAAAGCACAGCCGCTGTGCTCTGCTTTCACTTTACGGCCGGCAGTCACAGTGCGGGAAGCAGAGACGGCAAGGGACCTGACGGACACCAGAATGTAAGTATGTGCTGTTTGTTTTTTTTTAGTTTAACGCTTGTAACCAGGGTAAACATCGGGTAACTAAGCGCGGTCCTGCGCTTAGTTACCCGATGTTTACCCTGGTTACAAGCGAACGCATCGCTGGATCGCATCGCATCGCTAGATCGGTGTCACACACACCGATCTAGCGATGACAGCGGGAGATCCAGCGATGAAAGAAAGTTCCATACGATCTGCTACGACGTACGATTCTCAGCAGGATCCCTGATCGCTGCTGCGTGTCAGACACAGCGATATCGTAACGATATCGCTGGAACGTCACGAATCGTACCGTCGTAGCAATCGAAATGTTATAGTGTGACGGTACCCTTAAGGAGAGATCAAATCCATCCTGCTCAGTAGAAGACGGACAGCCAGCTCACTGTGGTATCATGTTACACAGTCCATTATACTCTATGGAGAGATGAGGGTGAAGGAGGAGTAAGAAGCAAAGGGAGAGACGCAGAAAGATCATGCTGAGCTTTCTAACAAGTCTTTTACTTCCTCCCAGAGCTGGATTGAAATCTACACTGCTTAGTACTCCTCTATTTTGTACTCCATGCACATGTGGAAAAAAAGGGAATCCAGCTCCAAGAGATAAAATCACTTAACTTTAATAGTATTCATTTAAAATAAAAATAGGCTATAAGACATACAAAAACCGGATATACCGGAAGGAGAGACAGAAAGATCATGCTGAGCTTTCTAACAAGTCTTACTTCCTTCCAGAGCTGGATTGACATTTACACTGCTCAGTACCGCTGTATATTGTACGCCATACATTTGCTGCTCCTTACTGTGGGCTAATTACGGAATGAAGAGCAGGAATCTCTCTTTGTGTGCTGTGCTGTGTATGGCAGAGATTACAGCAGCTAGTTTACACTTACCAGCTCAGTCAAATATCAAATTAAGAGAAAGAGCCCTCAGAGGGGAAAACTGATGAAATGTAGAATATTAGTCATATCATGACAAGAAATAGTGTTATTCCTCATAATCTTTTAGGGGACAGTTTATTCCCCAAAAAGTATTTGAAATTTGGAAATTTTTGCTACCCATTAAATGGAGAGAGTCCTGCATATGTGCATCCAGCTCTCCCTGTTTTCTGTATGAATTTTTGGCTCCTTGAAAGTGATGTTTCCAGAATTTAAAGTTATCCTGTGGATCGTGAATGACTTACCGATTGCTTGAGGTCCGACTGCTGCGACTTCAAGGGATCACAAGAATAGGCTTTGCCCTTCTGGAGAAGACATTGAACACGTGCACCTCTGTTCCATTAAAAATGGTACTTTTTTACCGAGCCCAGCTTTTGGGATTCAGAACCCTGTTTTGAGGAATATGGAGGGGGTTGTGCTGGTGAACAAAGCGCAGTGATCGGAAGAACGGCACCGATCCTGGAGGTAAGTATACGTCTCTATATTGTATAATGGGGCGTGGAGCTGTTAATAAGGAGTTGTCCAGTGCACAATTTTTGTTGGGCAACTAATATGACTTCAATACTGTAAGAGATGAAGATGAGGAGGATTATGCTGCAGTTTCTGTGTCTCATCCTATGTGAAAATGTGAGATGGAACAGCAAACGACGGCATCAGTACGGCTCTGACATCACAAGTGCGAGGGTCGGTTACAAAATTGTGCATTTTCCAAAATTTTCAACATTGTAGAAGAGAAAAAAACATAAAATATATAGGTTCCACGCACTATTTCTAGCTTCATCTAAACTTTGAAGGGCTGGCTGTCATGTTTTTTTTAATATATTAACAAGTACTCTTTAAAGGGGTTGGCCATAGGTTTGCAGACCTATAGAATAGTAGAACTGCAAATCTGCTATTCACCTTCCCCAGGTCCAGTGCTGCCTCTTCATCACTGCTCGACTCATTGTTAATAGGTTGCATTGGTAAAGTCATATCTACAATGCATGGGAACACTGCAGCCAATCACTAGGGTCAACGCCGGTGATACTAATGTAGACCTCTAAACTGCTAAGCTCAGTGATTGGCTGCAGTGGTGATGTGCGCCGTAAACCCAATGTCACTGCTTCAGTTTATCAACAAAGGCCAAAGCGATGGCAAAGAAGCGGGACTGGATATAAAAGAGTGAATAACAAACAGGTGTGATTATTATTTTATAGGTCACAAAAAATTGAAAGTGGAAAAGCCCTTTAAATTAGCTTTACATTTAAAAAAAACAGTCAAAAGTAAAATACTCGGCTCACATCATATCTTGTAGTATAAACTAAATCATGACGCTCTTAGCAATTAATTTTTCATTCACTTCTTGGCCGCCGGTGGCACGCTGCAGATTCATGTAGAAGTAACGGGTACAGATGCTTTCCGCCTGCAGATTCTTGGAACTATGAATGTAGCCACAGAACGAGCTTACCTTGCTTTACGGTTTCACATCTGTTCTATACAAACTGCAGATTGAGAAGGAGATAATTCATTGATCTGACAGTGACGGAGCTTCATCTTAACACCCAGGGTTCCGATGTTGTTTACGCACAGAGCAGACGTGGCAATTAATGCAGGACACAAAGCAAAGTATGTAGTGCAAAAACAGTTCGGATAAGTTATGGAATTCTGCCAGAATCCACAGGATAATTCACAGCAGATTTTGTTCTTGATTTCTTGCTGCAGATTTGGTTCTCGATTTCCCCACGGAAAAAGCTGAAGGTGAAAAATAAATAAACTCCCTTAGGAAATGGACAACTGTGGTGTTTTGTTGTAGATTTTTTTTACTTCACAGATTTATTCATATTTCATGAGAAAATCCACATCAATTCCAGTACACACAAAGGGATCGATTCATCAAAACTGGCATTGAAGGGCTCGTTGGAGTACGTTCATTAAGAGGCACACACTACCTAATGAATTCAATGCATGTTCTCAGTAATGTGGAATGGAATAGCATTTATGTCATAAATAATATTTCTGCAGAAAGCGGCACCCCCCCTGCAAGTGACATCACTGGTCTCTGCGCGCTGACAGTGCGCTCTGTTGCCAGCTCGTTACTGCTGATCTTGGCCGGACAGAGAGCGCACTGTCATTGTGTACATCACACAGTGTAAATCACGCAGGGACTGCCCAGCTCCTTACATGAAGGTCATTGATGACACTTGGTTTCAGAGAAGGGGAAGAGGCTGTGGCAGTGACCACAGCATCTTCCCGCTGGTGACGCTTTGCTTGAGTATCCCAGCATGCACTGAGATTCTTGAACAAAGCATCATCAAAAAGGGAGTAGGAACAAAAAAGAAAAGCAATTAGTGTAGTTAGGGAAGGATAGGGAATTTTTATCTAATGTTTATTAGAAAATAGATTAGATTATAGTGTTAAATATATAGGGATTTAGGATGAAAATTAATTTGGATTTCAGAACACCTCTTTAATGGATGAGGATCTTGTCATGATCCATTCCAGGGTTTAATCCGGTCTTCCCTTTTTCCGGGCGGATCATTTCAAGGGTTAACCTTGCTCTGCCTCATTCTGGGTTCAGGTTTGCTATTTAGCTCCGATGCTTCCTACTGGCGGTGTCACCTATAGTTCTGCCTTCTGCGTGTGAACCTGACTCTGGTAGCTCTTGATCTGTCCTGCTGTGATCCATGATTTGCCCCGTGTTTGTTGACTCCCTCTGTCTGTCCTTTTCCCCGTGTTTCCCTGTCTGTTGGTTTCATTCTCTGGTTTTTGACTTGGCTCGTATTCGACTCGCTTCTGCCTTCTGTCTTTGTCTTATGCACTTCTGACCATTGCTGAACCCCCTGGCTTGTTCTTGACCACGTATACTGCTGCTACTATTGGTACTTCTGCTTCTAACGTTTTTTTGACTCAGCTTGTCTGACCACTCTCTCACCATTTGGTGGCGTCTGTGCTGCTGCTCTGTGTGTGCAGTCTCACTTCCCTCTCTAGCTCCCCCTAGTGGAGGTTGCGCTATACTGCACTGCAACAGCATGACAGATCTCTTAAACGCCCCAGTCCGGTAGATAGGTGATAACTTGCTACGATGGAATAACCCTTTAATTTTACCATTCACACCAATCATAAAGTTATGATATGTACTATTGACGTGCCGTAAGATCAGAAGAATGGCAATATCTCTGTAAAGATGGGTGACTGTATGCTCCATAAAGAAGAGGAGGTGATAGTGCTGGGGCAGTCGTTGAAGGAAAACTTAGCAGATTATACATGAATGTGGCGATCCACATCTTACAGTAAATAAATGAATATATTGACTTAGTTTCTCAATACTTGATGCTCACTAATGAAAATACTAGCAGGGAAATTCATTTTCACTATTGATGTTTCGATGGATAGTTCTATATGGGAACAAGAAAAACATCAGCGAGTGACTGACCTCTGTGTGAGTGCAACGCATGGTTAAAGGACTTCTGTGCGGCACAACAATGGCTGCCTAATGAGCTACAAGTGATAACCTTTACTGAAAATGCCACTTGTCAGTCTATCCCAGACCCTGGCAGATGACGGAGGCTTTCATCTCGCTGGAGAAGTCTGTTCCTCAAACAACAAAGTTGTTATTGTTGAGTTGACGATTCGTCCAGGAAGACCGTTGTGACTCCAGTCATTCCTAATAGCGGGAAACCAAAAAGAAATCAAAGTGAAGAAATTCTATTGCTGAATATGTAGTCCAACGAACGTGAAAAGCTCCGACTTCTCATCTGATTAATTCCTGCTTCGTGGATGGTTGTGCGGAATAAATGTTATTTTAATTGAGCGATTTCAACTGTCAGGCTTAAAAATGATGATTTCATAAATATGGATATGTGCTGAGGAGAAATGCTGCATTATTTAGTGGAAGTCAAGTGACGAGCAACGCTCACCTTTATTTGTCGCAGGGGATATTGTTTCGTTATGCCAGTACTTTTCCTAATGTGCGCATTAAGCTTTATTAGTGTAATTGGGCTGGTAATAAAGTATTATGTGATTATTTGTAGAGCTCGAGTCTTTTTTAAACTTATTTATAAGCAGTTAAAGGTGTTTAAGGGAACGTCCACTTTTTGCAAATTTTCTATCAGAATTTTAAGATGGAAAATCTGCAGCAAAAATAGTAGAAGGAAAGTGTTACCAGTGTGCATCTTAGGCTAGTTTCACACTAGCATTTTGCTGATCTGCGGAGGGCTGCGGACTTCCTCCGTTAAGCCCCGCCCTCGGCCGCACCTCCGCTGCTAGCTCTTCCTACTTCTGCATGTGGCCAGCATGCGGCCTGCGTACCTATCTTTAACATTAGGTACGCAGCTCGTGCGGCTGTATGCGGATGCTTCCGCATGCATCGTTTTGACGATGAGGAGAAAAAAAATTGCTACAAGCTGCGTCCCACGCTGGTCGCCACATCGTTAAAACGACGCATGCGGAAGCATCCGCATATAGCGGCACGACCTGCGTACCTAATGTTAAAGACAGGTACGCAGGCCGCATATATGCCGCATGCAGAAGTAGGCGGAGCTAGCGGCGGAGGTGCGGCCAAAGGCGGGGCTTCACGGAGGAAGTCCACAGCCCTCCGCAGATCAGCAAAATGCGAATGTGAAACCGGCCTTACTCCTCCCGGGTTAACAATGTCCTTGCACAAGCACTGTGAGCCTAAACACTCTCCTGAAGTCTTCCTCTCCAGGCCCTCAACAGCACAGACTAACCCTGGAGTTCAGCTATTTAAGGCCAGATCGTATGACTCTGCATCATGTGACTGATCACATAATCTTGATATCACACAGGTCCTGTCAGGACTCTGCATGTGGAGATACGGTGGACCTCCTCCCACCCACTCTATGAAGGTGCACTAAAACCAGTCCATAACATAACTCTCCTTCCATACTTTCAACATGTGGTGTGCTGGAGCAAACTACTCTGGTTGTACATCACTAACACCATCATGCGCAGTGACATGTATCTCCCCTCCATCACTTCACCAGTGACTCTGTCACTTATTCCCCCCCTACCCAAAGACGGGGGTTTTGGCACCTTCACTGGCTAAGCAGGGAACTCTGGACAGGCCATCTGCATTCCCATGCAACCTCCCTTGCCTGTGCTCCACATGGAAAGCGAAGTCGTGGAGCGCCATAAACCACCCTGTTACCAGGGCATTCTTTTCCTTCTCTTCCCTCATCCATCTCAGGGGTGCATGATAGGATATTAGCCTGAACCTTCTGCCTTAAAGGTAGTATCTCAGGGTGTCGAATGCTCACTTGATAGCTAAGCATTCTTTCCTCCAAGATGGTATAGTTCTTCTCACAGGAGGAGAGTTTCCTACTCAAGTGTAGGACTGGGTGTTCATCACCATCTATTTCCAGCTCCTAAATCGACTTTGGAGGTGTCCGTCTGGAGCACAAACTCCTCAGTGAAGTCTGGCTGTCTGTACAGGACTGTCTTCAACTCCTGGAATGTCATCTCCGCTCAGATGACCATTTGACCATTGTCAATTTTGTGCCCTTAAGAAGATCAGTCAGGGGGGGCAGCTATCATGATGAAGTTCGGGACAAATCGACGATAATATCCCAAAATTACAAGGAACGCCCTGATCTGCTTTTTGGAGACCGGCTGTGGCCACTTCTGGGTTGCCTTTACTTTGTCTACTTGCAGCTTTATCTCGCCTTTTCTAATGATATAGCCCAAGTACTTCGCCTCCTCTTTCCCGAGGGTGCACTTCTTTGGGTTTATGGTAAACCACGGTTTCCTTAGTGCATCGAGTACCGCTTTGACTGCCTGCAGGTGACTTCCCCAATCCGGGCTGAAAATCACAATATCGTCCAAATAAGCGGTGACCTACTTCTTGTGAGGGACTAGTATCCAGTCCATAGCTCCCTGGAAGGTGGCTGGGCCTCCTTGAAGTCAGACAGGAGAATTTTCCAGTACCCCTTCGTTAGATACAGGGTGGTGATGTACCAGGCTGACCCTAGCCTCTCAATAAGCTCATCGACCCGGGGCATCGGTTACGTGTCGAACTTGGAAACTTCATTGAGCTTTCTGTAATCATTACAGAAGCGCCACTCTCCATTTGGCTTTAGCACCAGGACAATTCGACTGGACCAGCCGCTCTTTGACTCCTCGATGACACCCACTCTTCACCTCTAGGGAGATCACCTCACGGCAATCTTCAAGAATCCGATATGGCCTTTGGTTCACCCTCACATGTGGTTCCATCAGGATTTCATGCTCCACCACCGGCATACATCCTGGTAACTCCGAAAACAGGTCTCAGTTCCGCTGAAGCAGCTCACAGCACTGTTGTTTCTGGGCCGGCGATAGTGTCTCTGTCACTGTGACCTCCTCCTTGGCTAAACTGTCTAAGCCTTGCGGCTAGGTTGTAGACCCTCGCCTGGGCTTCTTGTGCTTGAAGGAGGCTTTACTTCACAATCGGCATCACCCTTGTGATCCAGTCCTGCATTTGGACCACATGCTGGATGACGCTCCGGTGGGGTTTAACTTCTGGTTCCCAAGTCTCTTTTGCAACATCTAGAAGTGCCTGGGGGTGCCGTCTATATAACAGCTCAAATGGTGAGAATCCCGTAGAGGCCTGGGGGACTTCCCTGATGGCGAACAGTAGATATGGCAGGAGGCAATCCAAATCTCGGCCATCCTTCTCCACAACCTTCTTCAGCATGGACTTCAGGGTCTTATTGAACCTCTCCACCAGGCCGTCTGTCTGCGGATGGTACACCGACATCCTAAGTTGGGTATTCTGGAGTGCCTTGCACAACTCCCTCATTACTGTGGACATAAACGGTGTCCCCTGGTCTGTCAGGATCTCCTTTGGCAGGCCAGTCTGGGATAAAATTTAGACTAGCTCTCATGCTATAGTCCGTTCGAAAGAGTTTCTCAGGGGTACCGCTTCTGGGTACTGCGTAGCGTAGTCCATTACCACAAGGACGTATTTATGACAACTGGCGGACTTAACAAAAGGCCCGATGAGGTACATTGCAAACGGGACTTTGATTATGGTAATGGAACTAGGGGTGTCTACGGAAGTGGGGTGCAGGGGCATTTAGCTGACAGGTATGGCAGGAGCGGCAGAAATTAACAATGTTCCTGAGACACCCAGGTCAGAAAAACCTTGAAGGACTCGTTTTTTGGTCTTATCTACATCTAGGTGCCCCCCCCAAGACATGAGCATAGGCCAGATCTAGTACCCTATGTCTATATTGTCTTGGGACTAATAGCTGCTCTGATACTTCCCCTCTCTGTTTAGTGACCCGATATAGCAACTCCCCATTGACCGCAAAGTACGGGAACCTGGTGTCAGTCCCTGGTTCTTGGACAGTCCCACTTATCACAGTGACATTTTACCGTACCTTTTTCAAAGTCAAGTCCTGCATTTGGGTAGTCCCAAAATTCCCATCAGAAACCCCCAGTTCAGGAATTTCAGTCTCACTGCTCACCATCTTATCCTCGTCACCAGCCAGGACACACAAGGGGAACTCATCCATCTCCGACTGTGATGGGGTTTTCGACAGGGTTGGGCTGGCTCCTGTCTTTGTCCTTTGATACCTCCGCCTTTCCCCACAAGTCCCAGAAAAGGCTGAGGTTCCTCCTGATTATCACGGGGTGCAGCAAACCTTCGACCACCTCGATCTCATGGGACTCCGTACCCCAGCTTGTTTTATCTGACACTCTGGGCATAGATTAGTCCTTGGCCTCCCCATGGATACAGCGTACACCCATGTGTTTCCTCGGGATCAACTGATAGGTAAGGCAACCACCTGAAACTGTTCCATTAGGCCCACCAGTTCGTCTACATTTTGGGGATCTCCCTGGGCAACCCAGGTCTGCACAGGCCTAGGAAGGAAGTGCACGAACCTGTCCATGACAACGTGCTTGACCTTTTGGGCTGGAGTGGCGGATTCCGGCTGCACCCATTTTTGTACCAGATGCAGTAAGTCAAACATTCGGAACTGAGGCGGTTTGTCTCCATAATAAGCCCAGTGGTGAACCCGCTGTGCTCTGACTGACATAGTCACTCCTGTGCATGCCAAAATTTTAGTCTTTAACTTGGCATACTCCTGCGCATCTTGTAATGCCGGATCAAAATAGGCCTTCTGGGGCTCACCATTCAAATAGGGGGCCAGCACCTCCGCCCACTGCTCTGGCTGTAGCTTCTCACGCTCCGCTACCCACTCGAACACAGTCAGAATTGCCTCCACATCATCACCCAGTGTTATTTTTTGCATGGCTCGTCTTACCGTCTTCCGTACGTACATGTCATCACCGGAATTGAGGGAGGGGCTGCCGACCTTCCATGAACCGCCTCTGTAAGCAAGTCAATCTGCTGCTGGTGCTGCATCTGCTGTATAAGCAGCTTACTTGTCTATTGTTGCACCATCTATTGCTGCTGATGTTGTAGCTACTGTTGCTGCTGTGCTTGTAGTAGATGTTTGAGCAGGTCCTCCATCTTGCCTGTGATCGTCCATTGGCTTGTGGCCGTCACTTGTGTTCACTGGAAATGCTGCCCGCACTTCTAATACCACCTGTGGTAGATTGTCTCACTCGGCTGTACACGGAGGTAGTCAATAGAACACTGTGCCTTTAAGGGTGCACTTGGTTTATTTAGTACAGCATAAACCAAGGTTTTAAGCACAAAAATAAACACTGTCCTCTGGGCTAGACAGCAAATCAAGACAAAATGGTAGCACTTAGTGCAGTTCTTGCACTAGTGGGGGTCAGCCCATTCAGGCTGAAGTCTGAATTCCTGGGTGAATATGGACACCACTCTCAGCAAAGTCTGCATTTATAGGTAGGTAGGATCTTGCTGTAATTAAAACCACCACATGTAGATGGGCGGAGTGCTCGGTCACAGAGCTAACATAGATTTCTCTAGAAGAAGCGAGAAGCCTGGTCACTTTTTTGTTCAAAGATGGAAAGTGAACTTGAGGTGTGGGTGGTAAAAGAATCAAAGCTCTGAGGGGATTGTGCAAAAAGTCTTGATGGATGATTGTTTTTTTTTGTAGGAAATAAGTGGCCAGATCAGCACTTACTTTGGTGACAGGGGCATGCACTTTAGGGCTCAGGTGGAAGTGAGAGGCTTCAAATAATAATAAATAATAATAATCTTTATTTTTATATAGCGCTAACATATTCCGCAGCGCTTTACATTTTGCACACATTATCATCACTGTCCCCGATGGGGCTCACAATCTAGAATCCCTATCAGTATGTCTTTGGAATGTGGGAGGAAACCGGAGTGCCCGGAGGAAACCCACGCAAACACGGAGAGAACATACAAACTCTTTGCAGATGTTGTCCTGAGTGGGATTAGAACCCAGGACCCCAGCGCTGCAAGGCTACTGTGCTAACCACTGCGCCACCGTGCTTGCCCATCAAATAGTTGTTTCTGATTGCTGGCTAGTGATGTGATAAGGGTGGTGAAGTAGACTTGTTTAGCCAGATGGAGCGCAGAGTTGTAAGTTTTGAGCATAAACTTATAGTGGATGAAGTCTTCTGCTCAAAGTGATTTTCTCCAAAGACGCTCAGCACACCTTGAGCAGCGCTGGAGGAAACGTGTTTCCAGCGTCTGCCAGGGCTGCTGTAGTCCATGTATCCAGGACCAACAATAAACAGATCCCTCAACCACATAAGGGGGTTCCAGCCCAACCAGCAACCAATCTCCAAAACTCCATAGACCATCCATCCATCCCAGCTTGGATCCTCTCCCTTCAAAGTCACTCCAATATCTCCTCAATAAATCTGTTGCATCTTTTTGTCCCTCCCCCTTTAAACATTTTCCTTTAGCTCACAGAATGAAGCATATTCCATAAGCCCATCACATGGGGTTGCATCTGAGACTCCCTGTGGTTATGGCTTCCCTGGGTCTACATTCCCCATCCACACAATGAGCCTAGTTACTGGCAGCACAATGGATTGAGACCTTGAGATACAGATGAGATTGATGGGATGATTGCTTTACATTTAAGGTACCGTCACACTGGACGATATCGCTAGTGATCCGTGACGTTGCAGCGTCCTGGCTAGCGATATCGTCCAGTGTGACAGGCAGCAGCGATCAGGCCCCTGCTGTGATGTCGCTGGTCGGGGAAGAAAGTACAGAACTTTGTTTCGTCGCTGGACTCCCCGCAGACATCGCTGAATTGGCGTGTGTGACACCGATTCAGCGATGTCTTCGCTGGTAACGAGGGTAAACATCGGGTAACTAAGCGCAGGGCCGCACTTAGTAACCCGATGTTTACCCTGGTTACCATCGTTAAAGTAAAAAAAACAACCGCTACATACTTACCTACCGCTGTCTGTCCTCGGCGCTCTGCTTCTCTGCTCTGGCTGTGAGCACAGCGGCTGGAAAGCAGAGCGGTGACGTCACCGCTCTGCTTTCCGGCTGCCCGGCGCTCACAGCCAGAGCAGAGAAGCAGAGCGCCGAGGACAGACAGCGGTAGGTAAGTTTGTAGTGTTTGTTTTTTTACTTTTAGGATGGTAACCAGGGTAAACATCGGGTTACTAAGCGCGGCCCTGCGCTTAGTAACCCGATGTTTACCCTGGTTACCGGGGACCTCGGGATCGTTGGTCGCTGGAGAGCTGTCTGTGTGACAGCTCTCCAGCGACCAAACAGCGACGCTGCAGCGATCCGGATCGTTGTCGTTATCGCTGCAGCGTCGCTTAGTGTGACGGTACCTTTACCTTTGGCAATCTCCTATCTGGCCATAGGTATACATAAGATCCAGCCTGCACACCTTCCTCCGCTTTCCGTCGCTGAATGGAAACATTGATTCCCGAGGAAGAACTGACTAGCCAGTAAATCACTAATAAAACACAGAAAGAAAATATCTAATAAAATCACTTGGAGCTGTGGACTCCGCTCTACGTCCATTCTTCCTCTAGCCTTTAAGTAGCCAGCTCCTCACAGGGGTATTGGACGGTTTGGAATGATTGAGAAAAGTCAGTGAGACCTTAGTGTTGTACATGGGAGAGGGGAGGAGAGAGGGGCTGATCATGTATGGAGACTTAGTAGAATATGTGAAAGGGTGGTAGAGGTAAAGGGAAGCAGCAGCTAAAACATATATGAAGTAGAGAAGTATGATCTGGTGTAGTACAACTGAAGGAGAATGTTTTGCTTTAATATCTGGCATAGCTTACATGTCTCCTGCTCTGTCCGCTTGCCATGTTTAAGTGGGGAGACACTGAAAATATCACCCTTAGAAATATATTTTACACGTGCTCTCTTTACTCGCTCAGTAACAGCCTGCTACTGTCATTTCACAATATACAGTTTCCAATTAATTCTGGGTAAAAACAGGAACTTTTCTTTATGTTATCACCCCTCCTTACCCATCAGGGAGTACATGTACTCTTGGGCTGTCACATTCATAGGACCAAGTTATGTAAATTTTTAGTAAAGTGTTAGAATATAAGCAGATGCATATCTAATTACCAGCAGTACCTAATCAGACCATTGGGACCCGAATGTATTCCATCATTGCAGGTATTTTAGGAAAACAAAGGCATAATGAAGGTCTTGTATTGTTAGCAGGTTTTGTGCATTTCAGGCTCTACTTGGATCACACTTTTATCCACACTCATTTTAATGCCTTTTTTTGCAGCACATTATTATACTTCGATGCAATATTGCATGTAAGCATCCACGACTGTAAAGTGCGAGGTGTCTACTTTCAAAAAAAATGTACGGGTACGAGAGAATGATTTAATTTTTTTATTTGGGTTTGTCATAATGCGAAAACTGTCCTAGAAGAGAAAAAAAAAAGGTGAGTTGTGTTTGATTGAAACATTTTACAATGAATAAGACTTGTATGAGTGGGAACATCTGCCTCTTACTGCGGGAATCTGGCTGATATCAAAGGTAGAATATTAGTCATTGGGTTGTTATGTACAAGGTTATCTACTGCCGCATTTACTCGTCATTTAGAAAAGATAATTACTGATTGCTGGCAATGAAAAAAGAAAGCCATTGGTTATTTTGATTCTGTATTCTCTGCATCTAGATAGTATTCTCATGGTAATCATTGCACGTCTCTGTGTTACATAATGACCCTGTGCTATGGAAACAATACAGGTTCATGCAACATATTGCGGCAATCGGATACAATATGGAGGGCTCGCTTGCTTAGGGATCCATTTTTTTATTAGAAAAGAGAGGAACAAATGTCCGCCATGTATTACTATATTTGTCCAATCTGCAGAGATGTGGTTTCCTCTGGCAAAATCACCCATCTGCCGGGGGTGACGACTCCCATTTGAAATTATCTTTCTTTTTTAAGGACATCTAGCTATCAATTCTATAAATTAGGACGACACCGGTAATAGTATTTTATGTGTATTCTGTCTCCGCCATCTAATATTGTTACCCTGATTATTTGCTTGCATAATTGCAGTTTCCTCAGTATACAGTATTGATATATTCATGCCTTTATTCATCTGTGATGCTTTGGCTCCCTCTAGCGGTCAGAGTTATGTTGGCAGTTCAATCTTGTTTTTGTATTATCCATGTCTGATTCTCCTCCTCCTTTGCAATGCATTATGGTAGCTCAGCCTCCATTTCCCTCCATTTTTCCTTTCACTTTCTTCAGTTTGCCTTCAAGGAAAGACGCTTCACTTCATCCCCCTTGCGATTGCATTGCCGGTATGTCTTTATGCTTCATATAGATATTCCTGCTCTATATTAGCTTAGTTTAACCAGTTGTACTCCCAGTTTAGTCACTAGCTTTCTAAATGTTATGCATAATGTATATCATGTGTATTATGTATCTGTTCTATGCCATGCACTGATTCTATGTATATTATTGTTCACAGTTTCACCGCATCAATATACCACTACGTTTAATAAAGCACAGACTCAACCACAGTCTCCTTATTGGACCCCGGTATAGCGGTTTAGCTGACTGTATAGCTACGTATGAGCCTGCCTCAGCTAGTGAGGACAGAACAGTGAAACGGCAGCCATCCAACTAGTGGGATTCAAGTCACCGGCTACACAGAGACTGAATACAGCTGCAGCAATCTCTGCACAGCCAAGCACTCTCCCAAGACACCATGTCTCACAAATCACATAGGACAAGATCTGTTACTTCCGTCTCCTCAAAGACAACATCCATCAGCAGCGCGGTCGCCATTGCCCGCGCAAATGCTGAAGCCGCCAAAATACGAGCGAGCTTTGCTGACCAAGAGATGCAACTTAAATTAGAAAAAGCACGCCTAGATGACGAAGAGAGAAGGTCACTCTTAGAGAGAGACGAGCAAGAGAGAAGGTCGCGCTTAGAGAGAGACGAGCAAGAGAGAAGGTCGCGCTTAGAGAGAGACGAGCAAGAGAGAAGGTCACGCTTAGAGAGAGCCGACCAAGAGAGAAGAACGCAGTTAGAGAAGGCACGTGTGGATGCCGCCTTAGAAAGCCTAGCAGCAAAAAGGGAAGCTGCCGCAGCCCTCGCTGAAGCAGAATCGCTAGAAGCCGTGCAAAATCCCAAGCTGCATAGCCAAAGCAGTACGTCGAGTCTGGAGTTTCCACTGCAAGACTCACCACAACGCACATCTCAGTATGTTAATGACCTTCCTGATCCAAACTATAACCCTGAACCAGTATCAAAACCAGAATACGACACCTCCAGCGAAGTGAGCGAGAGTCGTCACGAGGCTCAGGACAGAAACAAACTCGAAAATGTGAGGCAAAACAACTCTGCTAATGACTACCTTGCCCCTCATCAGGTAACCAACGTGGATCACCCTGCTGACGCACCGTACATCAGGCCGAAGCAATACGACACCGGCTGGCGCCACCATGAGGACACTAACAGGTACGAACGCACCTCACATCACTATCAGGGCGACCCATCACCAGTATACTCTGCTGACAACCGATTCACGACAGAATTTGCCAAGTTCTTCACACGACGTGAACTGGTTGCCAAGGGACTCATGAAATTCACTGACCGAGCTGAAGGTTACAGAGCTTGGAAAGCTTCCTTCCAAAATGTCATTAGAGACTTGGGGCTACAACACAGGGAAGAGATAGACCTGTTAGTCAAATACCTGGGAGAAGAGTCAGTCAAACACGCAGTAAGGATCAGAGACATTAATATAAACCGCCCTGAGACTGGCCTCAAAGAGATCTGGAAAAGGCTGGATGAGTGTTACGGCTCAGCAGAAGTAATAGAAAGAGCCTTGTTCAAAAGAATCGATGACTTTCCTAAAATATCTAACAAAGGTCTCCAGAAACTTAGAGAGCTAAGCGACTTGCTAAAGGAAGTCCAAGTTGCCAAATACGAGGACGACCTACAGGGACTTGCATTTCTCGACACAGCCAGAGGTGTTAACCCTATAGTCCAGAAGTTGCCCTACAATCTACAGGAGAGGTGGCTCACACATGGTTCCACGTACAAATACAAACACAGCGTTCCATTCCCTCCCTTCTCCGTTTTTGTTGACTTCATACACCAACAAGCAAGAATTAGAAACGATCCCAGCTTTGACTTTGCAATACCATATGCCACACCGTCACCACCTGCAAATCCACGCAGAACATCTGTGGAAGTACACAAGACTTATGTTTCTTCTCCAGGTTCTAATTACAGGTCTGCTGGCTGCTCCCAATCAGAGACAAAGGTGCAGGACCCTGACAAGCAGTGCCCACTTCATCAGAAGCCTCATCCTCTCCTGAAATGCAGAGCCTTCAGAGGAAAATCTATGCCAGATCGCAGAAGCTTCCTGAAAGAAAACGGTATCTGCTACAAGTGCTGCTCGTCCACAGCTCATCTCGCCAAGGATTGCAAGGTCAGTGTAAAATGCACAGAATGTGGCACCACAGATCATAACACTGCTCTACACCCCGGCCCAGCTCCATGGAGTACACAAAACACGCCAGCTGACAGTGAGCATGGCGGGGAGGAAAGGAACACTGATACAGCTACGCCAGAGATCACTTCACAATGTACCGAGGTCTGCAAAGGGACAATAGACAGTAGGTCCTGTTCAAAAATATGCCTCGTCAAAGTATACCCGAAGGGCCATAGAGACCAAGCTGTAAGACTGTATGCTATCTTAGATGACCAAAGTAATCGATCCTTGGCTAGATCAACGTTCTTTGACCTATTCAACATCAAAGGGCCAAGCACTCCCTACTCCTTAAAGACGTGTGCAGGTACTGTGACAACAGCAGGCAGGAAAGCTACTGACTACCAGATCGAGTCTTTAGACGGACAATTCTGCCTACCACTACCTACGATCATCGAATGTAACCAGATCCCAGACAACAGATCTGAAATCCCTACGCCAGATGTAGCAATCCATCACGCTCACTTAAAACAAATAGCACACCTCATACCGGAACTCGACCATCAGGCCCAGATAATTCTGCTGTTGGGGAGAGATATCCTACAGGTTCATAAAGTGAGACGTCATATCAATGGACTCCACAATGCTCCCTATGCCCAAAGGCTAGACCTAGGATGGGTCATAATTGGCAACGTATGCTTGGGACGCATGCACGCCCCATCTTCTGTGACAAGCATGCTGACAAATACATTGGAGAAAGGACGTCCATCTCTGTTTCAACCTTGTAACAATGAGTTCCATGTCAGGGAACTGCCACACAGCATCCAACTACCTGATCATTTAATAGACTTTACTCACGACAGCAGTATAGTGTCGGGAAGCTATGAGGATCAGTTAGGGGGCACAGTCTTCCAGAGAACTAAGCAGGACAACCAAGTGGCAATGTCGGTAGAGGACAAGTTGTTCTTAGAGGTAATGGACAAGGGACTCGTTAAAGATGAGACCAACAGCTGGGTCGCACCTCTTCCCTTCAAAACCCACAGACCACGTCTACCGAACAACAGAAATCAGGCATTACAACGTTTCTCCTCTCTCATTCGTAATCTGCAAAAGAAACCAGAGATGAAAGATCACTTTTTCTCCTTCATGTCAAAGATTTTTGAAAACCGTCACGCAGAACTAGCTCCCACTCTCAAAGACTCTGAAGAATGCTGGTTCCTACCCATGTTCGGAGTATACCACCCTAAGAAACCAGGCCAGATCAGAGTCGTGTTTGATTCCAGTGCTAAATTTAATGATGTCTCCCTGAATGATGTTCTGCTGACAGGACCAGACCTCAATAACAAACTACTGGGTGTACTTATGCGCTTCCGTAAGGATTCCATTGCCTTCATCGCTGACATCCAGCAAATGTTCCATTGTTTCCTTGTGAGAGAGAGAGACAGGAACTTCCTAAGATTCTTCTGGTACAGAGACAATGATCCTACTAAAGAAGTGACAGAGTATCGCATGAGAGTGCACATCTTTGGCAACAGTCCTTCACCTGCAGTCGCCATTTACGGACTCAAAAGGTCAGCTCAGGAAGGAGAACCAGAATACGGAGCAGATGTTAGACAATTCATAGAAAAGGACTTTTATGTCGACGACTGTCTAAAAGCCATGCCTTCAAATGAGACTGCCATCAGTCTTCTCAGGAGAGCTCAGGACATGCTTGCCTGCTCGAACCTTAGGCTTCATAAAATAGCCTCAAACAGCCAAGAACTCATGGAAGCGTTCCCTTCTCAAGACCTATGTAATGGTCTCAGAGACCTGGACCTGGGGTCAGACCCCGCACCAATGCAACGCAGCCTCGGGCTTCTCTGGAATCTACAATCAGACACTTTCACCTTTCAGGTCAGCCAGGAAGAAAGGCCTTTCACACGTAGAGGCGTCCTGTCTACCATCAACAGTCTGTACGACCCCTTGGGTTTCGCAGCTCCTGTTACTATACAAGGTAAGGCCCTACTAAGAGACTTAACTAGGGAAACATCTGACTGGGATGCACCTCTGCCACCTGATAAGAGGATCCAGTGGGAAGAGTGGAAGAACTCGTTAGCGGCACTCTCCAACCTGCATATGCCTAGACCATACACCCCTGTGCCATCTACTGAGATACAGAGCCAAAGACTGTACGTATTTGCAGATGCTTCTGTCAAAGCAATTGCCGCTGTTGCCTACCTCAAAACTGTAGACTCCAAATGTCAGTGCCACATTGGTTTCGTCATGGGAAAGGCCAAACTCGCACCACAACCAGAGCACACTATACCCAGGTTAGAGCTTTGTGCCGCAGTCTTAGCCGTTGAGTTAGCGGAGTTCATCGCATCCGAAATGGATATCGACCTGACACAAGCCAAGTTCTACTCAGACAGCAAAGTAGTCCTGGGATATATCCACAACGAAACCAGGCAATTCTACGTTTATGTCAATAACAGAGTGCTACGAATCAGGAGATCAGTTCATCCAAAGCAGTGGCATTACCTACCCACAGACCAGAATCCCGCAGATCATGCAACTAGAGCAGTTGACGCAAGTCGACTAGGAAGCACAACGTGGCTCTCGGGACCAAAACTATTGTACATTGAGGAATGTTTTCCAGACACCTTCGAACTTGTAGGAGAGGACTCAGATGCTGAAATCCGCCCTCAGGTGTCTACACTACATACAATGACCTCTGTTATCCAGCTTGGATCTTGCAGGTTCGACAGATTCTCAAGTTGGAAGTCACTTACTCGAGCCATTACCTGCCTGACACATATAGCTCGCTCATTCAGGACCACCAGAACTCATGACATGGAAAAATGTGAAGGAGCAGCGAGGCTTACCCACGAAAGCCTAATCACCTTCATGGCTGAAGCTGCAGCTATAATCAATGCAAGATCCCTGGTTCCAGTTCCTAACGACCCTGAGGAGCTCTTGTTATTGACTCCAGCTACTCTACTTACCCAGAAAACAGGACTGTCCAGTGCCCCTCCAGGAGGATTCGACGCGAAGGACCTCTACAAGCGCCAATGGAGACAGGTACAAAGTCTTGCAAATACTTTCTGGGACAGGTGGCGCAAACAATATTTGTCTACCCTGCAGCCACGGACGAAGTGGCAATCTACTAAACCTAATCTGAACATAGGTGACCTTGTTCTTGTGAAAGACTGTCAGATTCACCGGAACCAGTGGCCACTTGGTCTAGTTACCGCAACGTTCCCGAGCAAGGACGGCAACGTCCGCAAAGTTGAGCTAAGGATGACCAAAGGGATAGAGGCGTAGCTAGAGCTTTTGCCGCCCGGGGCTGTTCCCGAGTTTGGCGCCCTACCCCAGCTCAATACACACAAAGGTTACCAAAAATGGTTTTCCTGTTTTGTAGAACTTAAACTGGGCCTAATGGTGTCACCCCCACATGCCACACCTGTGACTTAATACCACCACACCATGACCAGGCCACATAGTGACCGAATAATACTACATACAAGGGACAAATACCACCGCACCATTTCCAGACCACATATTACCACCACATAGTGACTGAATACTACAATACTGATCAGTAATAAAAAAAAAACCACAATACTATCACCATAAGTGCCAGTATTCACAGGAGATCTGTACTTAGTATGCAGTGTCTGTGTAGAGGTAATACAGAGATCACTGGTGACATTATACACAGGACCTCTATATAGTATACAGTGTATAGTGTCAGTGTATAGGTAACACTGACTCACCAGTGACGTCTCTAGGTGAAGTCCTTCATCTTTTATCCAGCACAGACCGCCATCATTTCTTCCAGCCAGGACTCGTTTCTGCAGGAAATAACACAGTTATCTCGAGCTCCGCTTGCAGAACACATTACTTAATTTTTCACAACTTCTACATTACACCACATGAAGAAAAAAAGGTGATATAGTGTCACTCTGCACAGTAACAGGACCGCCCCCCCATTTAAAACAGTATACTCAAAAAATAAAATAAATACATCACTGCAGTAACAATATCCCTTAATTATCCCCTATGGTAATAATATTCCCCACCCTGGCCCCGTTTATCTCATTCCTGGCTCCAGCCATATGTTGTCGTATCCTGCCCTCATGAGTATCCATTCTACCCCATATGATCTCCCCATCCTGCCCCACCAGCCTCCATCGTATCCGTCCTGCCCCATGATCCAATCCTGCCCCGTGTCTCCAATCATGCCCCGTATATACATTCTGCCCATGCCTCAAGTCCTGCCCCCAGTGTGTCCAGCATATTACCCCCATGTTGTCCAGCAATCTGCCCCAGTGTGTCCAGCATATTACCCCCATGTTGTCCAGCAATCTGCCCCAGTGTGTCCAGCATATTACCCCCAGTGTGTCCAGCAATCTGCCCCAGTATGTCCAGCATATTACCCCCAGTGTGTCCAGCAATCTGCCCTCAGTGTGTCCAGCAATCTGCCCCAGTGTCCAGCCTTTCCCCAGTGTGTCCAGCAGTCTGCCCCAGTGTGTCCAGCATATTACCCCCAGTGTCCAGCATTGCCCCAGTGTGTCCAGTATATTACCCCCAGTGTGTCCAGCAATCTGCCCCAGTGTCCAGCATTGCCCCAGTGTGTCCAGAAGTCTGCCCCAGGGTCTCCAGCATTGCCTCAATGTGTCCAGAAATCTGCCCCAGGGTCTCCAGTATTGCCCCAGTGTGTCCAGCAATCTGCCCCAGGGTCTCCAGTATTGCCCCAGTGTGTCCAGCAATCTGCCCCATGGTCTCCTGTATTGCCCCAGTGTGTCCAGCATTCTGCCCCATGGTCTCCAGTATTGCCCCGGTGTGTCCAGCAATCTGCCCCATGGTCTCCAGTATTGCCCCAGTATGTCCAGAAGTCTGCCCCAGGGTCTCCAGCATTGCCTCAATGTGTCCTGAAATCTGCCCCATGGTCTCCAGTATTCAGTGTGTCCAGCATTCTGCCCCATAGTCTCCTGTACTGCCCCAGTGTGTCCAGCATTCTGCCCCATGGTCTCCAGTATTGCCCCAGTGTGTCCAGCAATCTGCCCCATGGTCTCCTGTATTGCCCCAGTGTGTCCAGCATTCTGCCCCATGGTCTCCAGTATTGCCCCGGTGTGTCCAGCAATCTGCCCCATGGTCTCCAGTATTGCCCCAGTATGTCCAGAAGTCTGCCCCAGGGTCTCCAGCATTGCCTCAATGTGTCCTGAGATCTGCCCCATGGTCTCCAGTATTCAGTGTGTCCAGCATTCTGCCCCATAGTCTCCTGTACTGCCCCAGTGTGTCCAGCATTCTGCCCCATGGTCTCCAGTATTGCCCCAGTGTGTCCAGCATTCTGCCCCATGGTCTCCAGTATTGCCCCAGTGTGTCCAGCATTCTGCCCCATGGTCTCCAGTATTGCCCCAGTGTGTCCAGCAATCTGCCCCATAGTCTCCTGTATTGCCCCAGTGTGTCCAGCAATCTGCCCCATGGTCTCCTGTATTGCCCCAGTGTGTCCAGCAATCTGCCCCATGGTCTCCTGTATTGCCCCAGTGTGTCCAGCAATCTGCCCCATAGTCTCCTGTATTGCCCCAGTGTGTCCAGCAATCTGCCCCATGGTCTCCTGTATTGCCCCAGTGTGTCCAGCATTCTGCCCCATGGTCTCCTGTATTGCCCCAGTGTGTCCAGCATTCTGCCCCATGGTCTCCAGTACTGCCCCAGTGTGTCCAGCAATCTGCCCCATGGTCTCCAGCATTGCCCCAGCCCCAGACAGTCAGACATAAAGAAAAAAAAAAAAAAAGTAAAATCCTCACCTCTCCCGTTCCCAGCGCAGGTCTGGTCCGGTGCAGTGAGCGTCTCTCCGGCTCTGCGACGCTCAGGACAGAGAGGCAGAGCGGCGCGCACAGTAGTGACGTCATCGCGCCCTCTGCTCTGAGACGTCGCAGAGTCAGAGGACGCTGCAGCTGCCGGCGCCGCAGGAACCAGGAGAGGTGAGTATAGAGCGGGGGGCGGGGGCGGGGGCGGGACCCGGGGGTGGGGGGAGCTGGCCCTGGTCGTGGCGGCGGACGGCGCCGCCCGAAGATTTAAAGGGGCGTCTTTTTTTTTTTTTTTTTATCTTCTTCTCCTGCAGCGCCGGCCGCCCCCAGCATTGTGCCGCCCGGGGCGGACCGCCCCCCCCCCCCCCCGCACCCCCCTTCCTACGCCACTGCAAAGGGAATGAACCTAAGACATTTTCCAGACCGTTATCTGAACTGGTCCTATTGTTGCCTTCGGAAGAAAGGAGTAGTGACATCCGTTGATGCCAGACGGGGAGTATTCTGTCTCCGCCATCTAATATTGTTACCCTGATTATTTGCTTGCATAATTGCAGTTTCCTCAGTATACAGTATTGATATATTCATGCCTTTATTCATCTGTGATGCTTTGGCTCCCTCTAGCGGTCAGAGTTATGTTGGCAGTTCAATCTTGTTTTTGTATTATCCATGTCTGATTCTCCTCCTCCTTTGCAATGCATTATGGTAGCTCAGCCTCCATTTCCCTCCATTTTTCCTTTCACTTTCTTCAGTTTGCCTTCAAGGAAAGACGCTTCACTTCATCCCCCTTGCGATTGCATTGCCGGTATGTCTTTATGCTTCATATAGATATTCCTGCTCTATATTAGCTTAGTTTAACCAGTTGTACTCCCAGTTTAGTCACTAGCTTTCTAAATGTTATGCATAATGTATATCATGTGTATTATGTATCTGTTCTATGCCATGCACTGATTCTATGTATATTATTGTTCACAGTTTCACCGCATCAATATACCACTACGTTTAATAAAGCACAGACTCAACCACAGTCTCCTTATTGGACCCCGGTATAGCGGTTTAGCTGACTGTATAGCTACGTATGAGCCTGCCTCAGCTAGTGAGGACAGAACAATGTGTCTCTGAATAGTCTAGCTGCAGAGCTTAGATCAGAGGTCCCCAACGTTTCTGACCTTGAGAGCCACATTCAGCTCTGAGAGAGGGTCGCGATCCACATTCAGCTCGTGCCCCCTTCACAATAGTGGCAACCAAAGCACCCATCACAGGAATAATGGTAACCAAAGCTTTTCCACAAAAAATCAATCACCCCAAAGCAGTATACAAAGATCTAGGGGTTCCTACAATACCTCCCATTCAGTTTTCTTCTATAAAGCATTCCCAAGACACGGTCACATCCAGCCTCAAACACATCCTCTGACAGGTGGTGTCATCCTGTCTCCAGCATACCATAATGAAATCATCTCAAAACACCTAAGACCCTTATATGTGCATCCAGATCTGCTCTTCTGTGCAGGGCTGCTCACAAAATTCACCATTTTCAGATTTGCTCTTCATATCTGTTTGCGAGAACTGGAGCTAATTCACCAAGCTGACAGACAGCCGCGAGTCACAATTCATGGGATGGCGAGCCACATGTGGCTCCCAAGCGACAGGTTTGGGATCCCTGGCCTAGATGTTCCAGCTCAACAGTTATGGACAATTTGGCAAATTACGGTGGTCTCAAAAGTTGCCCTAGAGTCCATCAGAAAGTCGCACAGCTACAAATATAAAGGCATTGTTGACATGGGCATATATAAGCAGTTTGTGTTCTCACCATTGTAGGAAAGCGTTAGATAAAGTCTTGGAAGGAAGATGTGTGTCACTGAGGTGGCTAGCCTTTGTGATGTAAGTCCCGAAGGTGAAGGCTCCAGAAATAGTAGGTTGGCTGGGGTTAAATCCTAGCAATGCAGGCCATGATTAGGTGCACCTAGATAGCTATGACTAGAACCAGACCATGTGAGCATTGGTCAGTCAGCTGGGGGGGAAGCTGAGCAGAGCGGATTTGTGTTGGAGCTGGAGAGAGACATCTCTCTGAGAAGACAATGCACAGACCGCGTGCACCAAACTGTAAGTATCACTGTTTGTTATGGACGATAGCTCCTTTGTGTGACCGAACTGGGACTAGCTCAGCTGAGTCTGAGTAGCCAGTGTCTGGATTGTTTAGTGCCTGGATAAGGCTAGGGATTGTAGGTTTATGGTTTTGCTTTGGTTCTGGGCAAACTGTGGAAATACACATTATTCTGTTTCGGAGATAAAAACCGGGTGGCTTCATGTTCTAAGCAGCTACCTAAGAGCGTGATCCTGTGCACCATATATAGTGATACCTCTATAAAAGACCACCTCTTGAAAATGATCGCCCCCATTATCCAGACAAATTTTCAGTTTTACCATATAGTAAGCATTCTGGCCATATTATTTAAGAGCAACCGTCGTTTTAGGAGTTTTTTTCTTTTCATAAATCAATAGTACCGATCATTCCTTCTGAAAATTCACAACTCTTCAGAGAATACAGATTTCCCCATTACTACGATGGAAGATGACAGTTGGTGCTCATAAAGTTCTATTTTCCAAAGAAACAGAGTGTACACGTGGCTTATTTAAGACGTCAGCGCACCTGCTGAGTTTTCCCAGGCGAAGCTGCTTCAGGAATACGCTGGTGGTCATATTTCTGAAGCGGTTTTGCCGTCGTTCTTGCAATGGCTCGGCCTCCAGCATCTTTTAATCTGTATTTGAAAGTATGGATTCATGGCGGCTTTCTAGAAGAAGCCATCAGAAGAATGAGCATGTCACTTCTTTTAATCATATAGTGGCTCCCAAACCCTAAAGCGATTAAAATACATGACAGAAAACAGAGCATGAGCACAGCAATGTCGTTTTTGGCATTGCTGTGTATTATGTTCATTTTTTGCAGCACCTTTACAGATAGATTTCAGGAGGAATCTGCCAGAAAAAGACGCAGAGTGCACATAGCCTAAGGGTTGTCCTACTTCTACTGCCATGGAAGCATGGACTACTCTATGGAAATATAGTTGAAAAAATGTAAAGCGCCAAGAAAGCACTGTGACTTCTCCTGAATCCAGTGCCAGGCTCTTCATCCTCTGCTGCCACCAGGGCCCTCTGCACATCAGGTTACAATGGAAACCCAATGCACCTCAGTGACATCTCTCTCTTGCCATCTAGCAAGGCTCAGGAGGCGGCATGCTATCTCAGTATTTATAAAGGTGGCATCCATGGTTCTACATTGGATTGATTTCCTGTACCAACTCTGTATTAACCTCCAGAGAAACCCAGCTCTGCTACATCATTATGCAACTGTGCCATATGGCTGGGCTAGTCATTTCTGCATTGTACTTTATGATAAACCCAGCTCTGCTACATCATTATGCTACTGTGCCATATGGCTGGGCTGGTCAGTTCTGCATTGGACTTTATGATAAACCCAGCTCTGCTACATCATTATGCAACTGTGCCATATGGCTTGGCTAGTCATTTCTGCATTGGACTTTATGATAAACCCAGCTCTGCTACATCATTATGCTACTGTGCCATATGGCTGGGCTAGTCATTTCTGCATTGGACTTTATGATAAACCCAGCTCTGCTACATCATTATGCTACTGTGCCATATGGCTGGGCTGGTCAGTTCTGCATTGGACTTTATGATAAACCCAGGTCTGCTACTTCGCAGGGTAACTCTACGATACTGCTGGCAACTTCTGCGAAAGACTCTGTGGCAAAGTCAGCTCTGCTATATCTCTGATTTAACTCCTTACCAAAGCTAGCTCTTTATTGTGGCAAACTCTGCTCTGCTATATCACCATGTCAAATCTCCTATACCATTTCCAGATCTTTAATGAACTCAGCATTAAACTCAGCTCTGCTATATCAATAAGTCCACTTTAACAATGTGTTGTGCAATTGAGCTCAGCTGTTCCAGTTCTTCATTGCTGATTCATCTGCCACCACAGCTTCTTTTTTCCATCTGGACCTCCTTACTGCACTACGACTGCTCACCTGGACAAAGTGCTATTAAGATTCAGATCACCAGGTGAGTGCCAGTCACTGTGCCATTGTGTCTTCTTCCATAGTGCAACAACGTACAAGACGTCATCAGTCCTCACGTGGAAAATCTGCTTCTTACAGCTGATAAAGAAGAAAAGTCTTCCATGCAGGATTCTTCTGGATTTACACTTCTTTAAAGGAGCACTCTGCAAAAGAAAATCTGCCCCAAATGAAAACATATCAGTAATTTCATATAAAAGGCTTTTCCATGTTAAAAAAAGTAAACCTCATCTACTTTTATGTCTGGAGTATAACAGACAGAGCAGGGCCTCACTCTCCCTGGGTCCTGCACCGACTCTCCACCGCTGCTCCAGTCTTAGTGTTTTGGCAGCAGTGGTGATATGTATCACGACTCACATCACCGCTGCAGGCAATCACTAAGTTCAGCGGCTTGTGCCATCTACATCATTGACACAGTTTATGGGCCACTGTTCTTAAAGTGTAAAATCCGTCTGACACTTCAATTTCCAAATTCCAGTACAAATGACAGGTCCAGTGTCTTCCTGTATTCAAGGATCTGCAGCCATTTTTGTGGCTAATTTCTTTAATTTTAATGGATGACAGCAGCCCCTCTTATGATCCCCTTTGTACCATCTCGTGCTGAGGAGATGATGCGGTGACATTAATTTACAGGGTGGTAACACCGATTAAAGTTGGCGTCAATCAGAACGAAGTTCGTGATGTAAATTCGTAAGCAACATGAAGTGGAGCCACGTTGTGGTATGGTGACCCCTTTATAGGAATAGAGAGACCACCAAAATAGGGGTCTTTGCTCTATTTCATGACTCAACAGAGGGCAAAAAAAATAAAGCAATGTTCATACATAACTAATTTCTGGGTTAATTTGTTCTTTATTATCTTCAGTATTTGCTCCTTATTCTAAGTTTTGCGCCACTTTTTATGTTGTTTTTCTCTTTTAAGTCTTTTTCGATTTGTCTTCGACAACGTTTTGGGTCCAGATGCATTTAGACAGATTGGAGAAATACAACTTTTTCAAAAATGTCGCAATTTTTTGGGCACATCTCGCACATGGCTAAAGTAAAGTTTTTGGCAGATTATAATTTGGCGCAGTTGAAGGCTTATGTGCAACATTTTAAAGGATTATGCAAAGTAATGAGCTAAAAACAACCCCTTCTCATGTACAGCACCATTAAATTAATGGTGCTATATAAATAAATCATAATAATAATAAAAGAACATTAATGACATAAATAGGGCTTCAAGTTTGGTCTCTAAGTGGTTAGACAAAGGGATTGTCAACCCCATAGATTTGCCAACAATGCGACTCGACTGACAGGTGTTGACGGGTTGTCCTAACTGCTGAGCTTTGTCCAAGACTTTGTGCTGTTGATGATAATACAATGCAATGCTGGAGGACTGTAAGGTCTGATAAAAAAATAAAGTGTTTAAAAATAGAAAACAAAATATTAAAATATAAAAATGTATTATAAAAAAGAAAAGTACATACATTAAAAAGGACTCACACAAGTGGTTTCTGTGTATCCATAACAGCCTATGTTAAAGCAAAATCAACGCCAGAATTGCACTATTTTTATCACTTTACGGTGCAAAAAATAAATGAATATAAGGTAGACAAGAAGTGACGTGTCCCAAAATAGTGATAAAAATGCAGCAGCTCGCTCCTCAAATCTCAAGTCCTCACACAGCACCGGCTGAGGAAAAATATAAAAGATCTGGTGTTCAGAAAATGGGGAAACAAATGATTTTTTTTTTTAAAGAAAATATGTTTTAATTCTGCAAAAACAGTAAAAATAAAAACAAAGGAAAAGCTCGGTATCGCCGTAATCGTACTGATTTTTATTGCATAATGTACGCTATGAAAATAAAACTCAAAAAACAATGGTGGGATTGTTTGTTTTTTAAATCACAAGTAGCTCCCCATTTGGAACACCCCATCTGCTTCACAAAAGCACGGAGGCTCAGTGGTTAGCACTGCTGCTTTGTAGTTCTGGGTTCAATTCCCACCAAGGACAACATCTGCAAGGAGTTTGTACGTTCTCCCCGTGTTTGCGTGGGTTTCCTCCGGGTTCTCCGGTTTCCTCCCACATTCCAAAGACATACTGATAGGGAATTTAGATTGTGAGCCCCAACGGGGACAGTGATGATGATGTCTCTAAAGTGTTGCTGAAATTAATGGCGCTACATAGGCCTCATTCACACGTCCATGTTTTAACACATCTGTGAAATAACGGTACCGATGTCATTAGCGTTTTGGATCCGGGTGTCATCAGTGTACGCTCCATGTGCCGTTTTTACCATCAGTGTTTTTCACAAATAAATAGATTATAAAGCTTGTTCTGTACTTTGAAATGTGAAACACGGACGGCACACGGATAGTACTTAGATGCCATCAGTTGTTTTTCGCGGGTCCATAGACTTTCATTGGCCCTTTTTTGAACTGTGATACCAGAAAAGAAAGAACAAGTGAACAGCACCATAGACTGTAACGGGTACGTGTTCTATCCGTGAAATCCACCGTTAGATCACAGCCGTGAAACATGGACGTGTGAATGAGGTATAAGCGAATAAAATAAAAATAAATGGTGCCACTCTTGTCCCACAAAAAAAAAGAGCCCTCATAGGGCTTTGTCAAAAATGTGTAAAATGAAAAAAAAAAAAAAAAAAAAATTATATATATATATATATATATATATATATATATATATATATATATATATATATATATATATAATCAAAATGCTGGCTCTTGTAAAAAGGGAGAGGATGAATAAAACAAAAGCAGAGAAAATAATAATAATAAAAATTCTGGTCATGATGGGGTTAAGGATAGATAAATAAATAATGATTTAAAAAAATGAATAGTTGCATGAATCCTCCATCATAATAACCCCCCATTACAGAGCGCAGCCAGTGAGCAGGTCACGTGACGCCACAGGAGGCGACCGGCTGTCTGCGGCTTCACACAAGGTGACACGGGCGGGCTGCCCGCGCCCTGCCTGTAACATGATAACATTTTATTAGCGCAAATAACAGCACATTATTTACTAGTAATAGGCGAAAACGAAATATAAATGATTAATAAAATATTTTTGTGTTGAAATGACAAGAAAATAGATATTTAACCTTGTAAATAACAACAGGCAGCGTCAAAGCGAGACTCTTGCGTCATCAAACGGCGACGATTCACCCTCTCAGGTCCTTCCCGGCGGAAAAGAACAGCGTCCGGAGACGGACCGAGGTCGCCAACATGTATTATAAGTTCAACGGCTTCACCCAGAAGCTGGTGGGGTCTGTTCCAGCGGAGGCCTACAGTCCTCAGGTGAGAGGAGGCGGAGAGGCCGGGACGTGAGGGGAAGCAGGGAGGAGGCGGGAAGATGGCCCTGACCTTCACCGGGCACTGCCGGCAGCTGCTGGGGAACTGTCCGCAAATACCGCGGGTGTCAGTAAAATGTTCGCTCCTGCACAGGGTGACGGGGGGCAGTTTAGTTGTTTAGCAAGTGTGTTCTGGAGGTTTATAAATAAAGTTTATTGAAACGAGCTTCTATGTGACAGATCCTGCACTGAGCCCATCCCTGGAGTCAGATCTAGTGGATCCCATGGAGAGGAGACGTGGCTGTACCGGAATGTCACATGCTGGGTTATACGTCCCCCGTTGCCTGGGGTCGCCCCCCGTTTTGGAGATATTTTTTTTCTCTTATTTAAATGCTCGCATTTTTTGGCTAAAAATCATTTTTAAGACTGGGGTTTCCTCAGAAATGAGTAGCTTTCCTCCCATAGTCATGTAAAGCGCCATGGAATAAATAGCGCTATAATAATAATAAATAATAATAGTCTCTGTGCTGCACGCTATAAATGGCTGCAGAATGAGCTCTCTGAGACCCCATCAGTGAGCTCGCTAGGACCGGTGTCTGGCTTTTTTTTCCGAGCTCCTCTCAGCTGTTTGTTGCCCACAGCCAAGTTGGAGAATATGCAGAAAAAAAGAGATGATAAATGCCAAGCGGTGCAAAATTTTTCAAGGAACCAAACTGCAAAAAAGTAAAAAAATAAATTTTAGCCCTAAATGCATGTCACTATAAAAACCCCCATTAATCTGCAGATATGGGGTTAAGCTGCAGTTTAATAGCATTAATAACCTGCCCGGTGCCTGCTCTTAGCCGAGCGCTGCAGGGAGAAAATGAACTTTATTCCTCCCGGCAGCGTTCCGGGATCAGTCACAGGGCGGCGCGGTTTCAGTCACCGCTCTGCAGTCTCATGGCTGGGGGCGCAGTTACAACCGCCGCCCCCTGTACTCTGATCGTGACTCAAACCAAATGAATGAACTTACGGTAACTTTCTCCCTGCAGTGCTCTGCTTCTTGGGGCAGGTTAGGAAGGCTGTTAACATGCAGAATAAGCCCATATCTGCAGGCTAGTAGCGGGTTTTTCTGGTGACAGGTTCACTTTAAGGAAGCACGCACATGAACATTTTTATTGTTTGAACTTTTGTAAATGTAGTGCAAGTGCGGTAATTCACTCCCCGATTGCCATCTTTTATGATTTTCTGCACTGTTCTGGGTGTCTTTTGGGTCACTGATTTTTATTCCACCTTGTCAGATCACACAATTATTTAGTTGTATATATTCAATAAAAAAATTGTGTAAGTAGAGCAGAAGTAGCACCGAGCTGCTGTAACCACATGGCTTAATAAAGGCAAAACGTTTTCTGTTTACTTGAATCTTGGAATGCTGACATTTTTTGCATCATATATGTATTTTTTTTTTTTTTTACTTTTTATTTGTCCCTCTTTGAGGTTTTGAATCTGTGATCATTTATTCACTGGACAATGCTGCAATGCCGCTGTGTTAGTTTAAGGCTTCTTTTGCACTTGTCGTGTTTTTGCGGCCCCAATACATTTCTATGGGGCCGAAAAAACCATCCGCAAAAATTTGTCGGAGCTCTGTGTGGCTGTGAGGGCCGTACTTACGGCCGTGAAAAAATATCGAGCCTGCTTGACATTTTTCACGGCTTACGGACACGGCCCCCATTGAAAGTCAGTGGGGCCGCAAAAATAACGGTAGCTTGTATTTGCGGTGCACCGTAAAGACCAGATTTTCGGAGCGCCGTTTTTTTGTTTTCAATGCTTATTCCCTAGTATTCAAAACCAGAAAAACAGCGCTCCGCAAGATTTTTGCGGCAGACCGTGAAAATTACGGTAAGTGTAAAAAAAAAAAAAAAATAAAAAAATTTTAAATGACCAATCTTCTGTGGAGCACAGACAGCCGCTGCTGCAATCAGAACCAGGGCTGTGGAGTCTGTAAGTCAAACCACCGACTCAGACTCTTAACTCCGACTCCTCAATTTCCCTGAATTCTGACTCCGTCTCTACAGCACTATCTCACTACTGAGCATGTGCATAAAGTGCAGCACAGATTCTTCTCAACTAAAAGTCGAGATCCTTAGATCAGGAACAGACATTTAATGACTTTCCCAAATTACTATGAAAACACTTCCAGCACATTCTGCACTTTACTATTGTACCCAATGTATTATATATTTTAGGAGTCGCTCTATTTTATACCGACTCTACAGCCCTGATCAGAGTTAGGCTGTATGCACACTTTATAGTATTTTCAGCAAAAACGCTGCATAAAGTAAACGCTTTTTTTTTTTTTTTAATTTTTCTTTTCCCCATATATTTGAATGGGTGACATGCAAAAACACTAAAAACTGACGAGCTGCAAATTTGAGAAAAAATAAAACACTCTAATCCTTCAAATCTTCAAGGGAAAAATAAGCAGCGTGTGCCCGAGATTTCAGAAATCTTATTTACTTTGCAGATACTGTAAAACTTGCATATTTTCTGTTGGGGAAAAAGCACAACACATGTGAAAAAGCCCTTAGAATGGAGTTCTGACTGCAAACTCTGCTCCTGAGCTGTGCACACACTGTACACATACTGTCGATATGAGAAATTGAAACCTGGGCAGAGAGGGTCTTCTTGGGCATTTTGAGCCCTGACACTTATCTAGGTTCGCTGTATGTTGGTGCCGACCCTGCTGTCTACAGTCTCTTGACCACTGAAGCCATAAATAGGTTGCAGGGTCAGGTCAGTGATGGATAGAAGATGATCAACAACAACACAAACTGGAGAAATAAGGGCCCTGCTCACAAGACAAGAGCTTAGAGTCTACATGGAAATAGGGGGCGTAAAAATTCCTTGTATTTTATGGCCAAGTCAACTTTATAATCAGGATATTCATGTAAAGTTGCTTGAAGCGGCCATCATCCATCATTTCTATCTGTACAGACACAGTCTGCTACTGAGTACATTGAAGGTGTGGGAGCAGGTGAAAAAGGGGACGACAAAATATAGGAAGGGGGAACAGAAAAGTTAGTAAATTGATTAAGCCTGTCTATTAAGATTTCATTTTTTTTTTTTTTTTTTCAGTGCTCGCTTAAAACTGTGGCCATTGGGAGTTAACCCGATTGCCTATGGTAGTGATTCCAGAGAACTGGTGCAGCATGAAAGAAGTGTTGGAGACATTCTACCTGTGCTCTCTGTTCTGCTAACAATCTGCTCTGATTTAAAAAAATTCAGACCGATCATGAGGATACAGACAGGAGGCAGTGTAATGAATTCAAAGCCAGCACACATTATCAGTAGTGATGGGGGAGGGGGTTAATAAGGGCTCCAATCTGCTTGCTGTGGGTTTCTTATATATAATGCCCCATAATGTTTTCTGTATTCCTCAATGATGGATGCTTTGTGTGTAATCAAGGTGACTCCCCACAGGTATCTGATGTACTGTATATGATCCCTCCTTTAGAAAAAAAGCGATTGAAGTTTTATTGCTCTCTGGCTGAATTCCGCCATCCATGTATCATGATCTGAATATATGAGGCGATTGTGTTCGGTTTAGGAGACTTGTGGCCAGTCCTGAAGTCGCAGCCCGTACTTTGACCAGGAGAATGAGGCCTAACCCATTTGCAAGAATTCCAAACTTGCAGATTATTGGTTTGGCCGTAACATGCCACCACTGAGATCCTGGCTTACTAGAGAAATAAGGTCCCATCCTCCCCCACCCGAATGCATTTGCTTCTTCCACTGATATGAATGAATTGGTGACCACACTCAGACCTCCTGTGGGGTCCAGGCAGTACGAGAGACCTCTGCTTTATTCTCACCTCTTGCTAACCTGGTCTTACAAGTGATGAAATCTGGAAAATTCTTTAATCCAAAGTGTTGTAATAACTCTCTACAATGTTATTGTAAGAAAGGAGAAAGTCTTCGGAATCGAGAAGCAAACGGGTCTAGAAAAGTCCTTCTGAAACAGAATTTCTTGGGTCGCTTTCTATTAGCACTTTTGGTTTTGATTTTTGCAAGAAAAACGTTTAGTGATTCCTGAGCAACTCACTCACTATGTACTGATGTTTTGCCACTTTTCTTTTGCCTTTTGGGTGATGATTTAGAGACAAATGGGTAAAAGATCCCAAGATGTTTCTTTCATTGAAGAAGAAGAAAAAATAAATTGATCCAGGCTAGTGATGAGCGAACGTGCTGGGATAAGGTGTTATCAGAGCATGCTCAAATATGAGCATGTTCGACATCCGCAACACATGCAGGCGCAGGGAATCAAATATATTATTTGAGCATACTGAAGTCACCCAGTGAACACCCGAGCATGCTCGAATAACACCGTATCTGAGCACGTTCCCCAATCCAGGCCAAATCCTAATGAAGACTAGCATTTCTTCTCCAAGAAGCTTTCCTCCACACAGGACTGATAGCTGCTGACTCGTGTGCAGAGCGTCTACGTTATTAAACTTTGCAAATTCTCATGTTCACGCTGCAGAGTTAAACCTGCAAAGTCTGTAACAGAGCTAGCTCACTATTCAGGGGACAAACGGTGGTACATTGAACGAGGCTACATCCATGTGAATGGCATCTAAGGCCTGATACACATGGCCATGTTATTTCCGGACCATGTTGTACCGTTCCGTGATGACCTGTTGTCTGAGCAGAGATGCATTTTGTGGTGGATTTACCTTTTTTAGTATTTGGATGCTGTAGTGTACTGAATATTAGGTTGGGTGCGGAGGCTGAAATCTTGTGGCTGGAGATACAGAACACGCGCAGTAATGAGCTCTGCGGGAGCAGGAAACCTCTATTCTGCCGCCGTCAGTCTCACGTCTCCACTCTTCGGTGGGTGAGCGGCTTTCAAGGTCAGCGAGACTTTGAGAGGCTTTTTCATATCATTAGACACCTTCGTGTGATAAGTGTACAGCAAATGACCCTGATTTTTCCCGCAGGAGCCAGAGGTGGTCGGCCAGAAATAGGCCACCTCGCCTGCTGTCCTGGCAACTGCTAAGTACATGTGACAGGCGGGTGTGAGAACAGAGAGTGTCAGTTCTACGTGGTAACCTTTTATTTATTCCTTATGGCCCACAATCATTATTTTCTCCTCCATCCCTGCCGCGGGACACTGGAATATAGGCTGATAAACAAATGAAACCCAACATATCCCTGGCTGTTGTAGATCAGTCTGACCTTCATGGCAACAACAAAAAATGTTTTTGTTACTGGATATTTGATTGCAATGGTTTTTGTTGCGCCTCATGCACATAGGAGGCGATATCAGTCTGTAGCTCCATAGGAAAGGGCTAGAGGCTTCCCAGCAAACATGAAATCGGGAGGCAGGGGAGCGGTGTACTCCTGAAGATGAAAGATGACAGCGACCATTTAACTGGCAGCTAGTAATTACATTTAGGCCTCTGTGATCTTGGGATACAATGGTTGTGCCATCAAAGTGATCTACAGGAGAGGGTGATGGCCAGGATCAGAGAAAACTCTGATTTCGGCTATATAGCCCCTTTATTCTTGGAATCAAAATAACTGCATCCTTTTTTAAACATTTCTGTGTTTTTCTTCATTAAAATTCTATTTTTTTTTTCCCGTTTTTCTTGTCCTTACAGGGGCTAAGACCATTCACATATCCAGAGGCTCCTGCTCCCATTTTTGCCTCTCCAACAAAATTTCCAAGTGAAGCGGGTTCTGAATATCGCGGTAAAAACAGAGTGCCAGAGCTGCAAAAATTGTTCCAGGTAAGTAATGGGCTGGGAATAATGGTAGAAATGGGAAATGTTTTACCTACCTCTTGGGTCATTGGTGGGTGGAACAGTTGTACACAACCTTTAGGGCTCATACTCACTTGCGTGAAATACGACTGAGTCTCGTATGTTAAAACCCGGCTCTGCCGCCGGCACTCCAGAGCGGAGCGTGCGGCCGCACAGCAATACATGGAGCTGCACGCTCCGCTCCCAAGTGCCGCCGGCCGCAGAGCCGGGTTTTAACATACGAGACTCGGCCGTATTTCACGCAAGTGAGTATGAGCCCTAAAGGGGATATTCTGGTTGTAAGATATAACATTTCCACGGATAGGTGGATGGCTTCTAGGTCAGTGGATTGACAGAAATGTTTGCGGCTGATGGAGATAGCCAGGCACTAGACTGGGCGCATGTGTGACCACCGCACTATTGGAGCAAAGGACCCAGAACCAGTTGTCAAAACTTACGGAATAAAGTGGAGGCTGTGCATCATCTGCACAATCTAGCGGCCGCCGCCTGCCCTGGGAGCGGCCTGTTATCTACTTAAAATTACTATGATGGTCCCGAAAAAGGTGATAGACCCCCCAAAAATGTCTGGGAACAATGGAAGATGTTCTTCTTACTCCAGCCAGCTATGTTGCCTGTGCGTTTGCATCTGTTTCTTTTTTTTTTTTTTTTTTTCTTATCCTGATGTTTATGTTTAATTATATATATATTTTTTTTCTATCCTATAAGAAACCAGATGGGATTCCTGTCCACTTAAAGCGAGGATTTCCTGACAAACTGCTGTACAGAACCACTATGGCATTGACAGTCGGAGGGGCCATCTATTGCGTCATAGCAATCTACATTGCATCGCAGCCGAAAAAGAACTAACCAGTACGGTTCCAGCAGACCTCTGAATTCTGTCCATTTTGCTGCTTTTTTTGATGTATGTTTGGTTAAGAAAATCTACAGACCGGTCAACGTCTTCATAATTAATAGGTTAATGATGTGTTGAGCACAGAAGACGCCAAGAGCATCCAGGCGAATAACTCGTTAGTCGTTAGGGAAAAAAATGTATGCAAAGTTCGTTCCTCCACTCACAGCCGAAGATTTCCTAATATTTGACCGTAGAGATCCAAGGATGTGGCACATTGTCGCCGGCTCCTCCATAAAATGGTCGTATCAAGTCTTCGTAATATAAAGAGTTAATATAAAATGAGCGGCGACCCTGCAGCTTTATAAGGGAATCAGTCATATGTACAATAGAGATCAAGAATGGAAAGATGTACATGGAAATAAATAAAAGGTGACCACAAAATGACTGCTGGTACTGTGTTGTAGCAGTGGAGGGCCCATTTATCACATTAGCAGGATTAAAGGGGTTCTCCAGGATTAGAAAAATGTTTTTTTTTTTTTTTTGTCCAAAAACTGCGCACATCTGGCCAAGTTGTATGTGATATTACATATCGGGCCTCAACTCCAATTGAGCTGTGATACTACACAACCAGTGGCTCAGGCTGGGCGATCTTTACACCGCTTTTTTTTTTTTTTTTAATGAAATTATGCCCCCTTTCTCAAATGACCCGCAAAAAAAATGGCATAAATGTGTAATTACCGTAGGTCTCATAGCCAGATTCCGATGTGGATTAACGTTTTTTGCATTTACCGCCAAAGTAAAAAATATGAAACTACTCTTTATAATAAACCTGCCCAAATATTTTTTTATTTTGTAGAGATAAGGTACATGTGAATGTTTGTGCTGGTTTCTAAGGGGCACCAAAATGTCAGACCAGGGTCCTTACCAAAACAGCTGCTCAATCCAGTCTTACAATTAGCTGAAGCTGCACCTCACTGGCATCCTGCTCTGGTGCACACCCGCATGTACACTCGTATCCTGGTCTGTGCCCCCCCCCCCCCCCGCATGTACGCTCACTGGTACCCTGCTGTGTTGCACCCCCTCCCCCCTTCATATCTGCTCACTAGCACCCTGCTCTGTTGCACCCCTGCATGTACAATCACTAGTATCCTGGCCTGTGCAAACCCCCCTCCCCCCCCGCATGTACGCTCACTGGCATCCTGCTCTGTTGCACCCCTGCATGTACAATCACTAGTATCCTGGTCTGTGCCCCCCCCCTCCCCGCGCATGTACGCTCACTGGTACCCTGCTCTGTTGCACCCCCTTCATATCTGCTCACTGGCACCCTGCTCTGTTGCACCCCCTTCATGTCTGCTCACTAGCACCCTGCTCTGTTGCACCCCTGCATGTATGCTCACTGGCACCCTGCTCTGTTGCACCCCCTTCATGTCTGCTCACTAGCACCCTGCTCTGTTGCACCCCTACATGTATGCTCACTGGCACCCTGCTCTGTTGCAGAGACCCTGATTCCAGCGATGTATCACTTAGTTTACTGGGTGCAGCAGTTGTGATTCAATCACAGTTTTTTCTGTTGAGGATCTAGCAGAGCTCAAATGCTGAGCGGTATATAACCCCGCCCACATCTCTGGCAGCAGTGTGTGTACACGGTATATTGACAGAAAGCTGCTTATCAGAGCTTGGGGCGTGGTAGGACCAGGAGCCATGAGATACCTAGTCCTGTAGTGATCCTGCTAATCAAACCCTGATTTTATTAAAACTGCAGCGCCCAGCCTACTAAGTGACACATCGCTGGAATCAGTGTCTCAGCTTGTACATCATGCTGCTCTCAGATTACATAGCAAAAACCTACAGACAGATTTCCTTTAACACAGTGGTGGACAAAGGCAACGTTCCCATAAGTTTTTGGTGAGTGTTTTTACTCTGCGTATTTAAAAAAAATGCAAGTATCCTATTTTACGGATGCAGAAATGACAAAAATCTGTAACATCAAAAACACATGGTGGGAACGTATCTTCACAGATGAAATACAAAACATTTTATGGATGTTACATCACCCAACTTCCGGCCTCCACAAAATTACATTTAAGTACATGGATTTATGGTGGACCACCAGTATCCCACACGGTACAATTCCTAAATAGAACATTTCTCCATGTTGTTATACGGACGCTCTCTATATTCGATCATGCTGCCTCACCCAGTAATATTACAATTTAAATTTCTAGACTTTTTAGCACATAATTGAATACACATGTGCTGGTGGAGGATGGCCGCTGCGGCATATTACGGGTGGAGGATGGCCGCTGCGGCATATTACAGGTGGAGGATGGGCGCTGCGGCATATTACAGGTGGAGGATGGGCGCTGCGGCATATTACAGGTGGAGGATGGGCGCTGCGGCATATTACAGGTGGAGAATTGCCGCTGCGGCATATTACAGGTTAGGATGGCCGCTGCGGCATATTACAGGTGGAGGATGGGCGCTGCGGCATATTACAGGTGGAGGATGGGCGCTGCGGCATATTACAGGTGGAGGATGGGCGCTGCGGCATATTACAGGTGGAGGATGGGCGCTGCGGCATATTACAGGTGGAGAATTGCCGCTGTGGCATATTACAGGTTAGGATGGCCGCTGCGGCATATTACAGGTGGAGGATGGGCGCTGCGACATATTACAGGTGGAGGATGGGCGCTGCGGCATATTACAGGTGGAGGATGGGCGCTGCGGCATATTACAGGTTAGGATGGGCGCTGCGGCATATTACAGGTGGAGAATTGCCGCTGCGGCATATTACAGGTGGAGGATGGGCGCTGCGGCATATTACAGGTGGAGGATGGGCGCTGCGGCATATTACAGGTGGAGAATTGCCGCTGCGGCATATTACAGGTGGAGGATGGGCGCTGCGGCATATTACAGGTGGAGGATGGGCGCTGCGGCATATAACAGGTGGAGGATGGGCGCTGCGGCATATTACAGGTTAGGATGGCCGCTGCGGCATATTACAGGTGGAGGATGGGCGCTGCGGCATATTACAGGTGGAGAATTGCCGCTGCGGCATATTACAGGTGGAGGATGGGCGTTGCGGCATATTACAGGTGGAGGATGGGCGCTGCGGCATATTACAGGTGGAGAATTGCCGCTGTGGCATATTACAGGTTAGGATGGGCGTTGCGGCATATTACAGGTGGAGGATGGGCGCTGCGGCATATTACAGGTGGAGAATTGCCGCTGTGGCATATTACAGGTTAGGATGGCCGCTGCGGCATATTACAGGTGGAGGATGGGCGCTGCAGCATATTACAGGTGGAGGATGGGCGCTGCGGCATATTACAGGTGGAGGATGGGCGCTGCGGCATATTACAGGTTAGGATGGCCGCTGCGGCATATTACAGGTGGAGGATGGGCGCTGCGGCATATTACAGGTGGAGAATTGCCGCTGCGGCATATTACAGGTGGAGGATGGGCGCTGCGGCATATTACAGGTGGAGGATGGGCGCTGCGGCATATAACAGGTGGAGGATGGGCGCTGCGGCATATTACAGGTTAGGATGGCCGCTGCGGCATATTACAGGTGGAGGATGGGCGCTGCGGCATATTACAGGTGGAGAATTGCCGCTGCGGCATATTACAGGTGGAGGATGGGCGCTGCGGCATATAACAGGTGGAGGATGGGCGCTGCGGCATATTACAGGTTAGGATGGCCGCTGCGGCATATTACAGGTGGAGGATGGGCGCTGCGGCATATTACAGGTGGAGGATGGGCGCTGCGGCATATTACAGGTGGAGGATGGGCGCTGCGGCATATTACAGGTGGAGGATGGGCGCTGCGGCATATTACAGGTGGAGGATGGGCGCTGCGGCATATTACAGGTGGAGAATTGCCGCTGCGGCATATTACAGGTGGAGGATGGGCGCTGCAGCATATTACAGGTGGAGAATTGCCGCTGCGGCATATTACAGGTTAGGATGGCCGCTGCGGCATATTACAGGTGGAGGATGGGCGCTGCGGCATATTACAGGTGGAGGATGGGCGCTGCGGCATATTACAGGTGGAGGATGGGCGCTGCGGCATATTACAGGTGGAGAATTGCCGCTGCGGCATATTACAGGTGGAGGATGGGCGCTGCGGCATATTACAGGTGGAGGATGGGCGCTGCGGCATATAACAGGTGGAGGATGGGCGCTGCGGCATATTACAGGTTAGGATGGCCGCTGCGGCATATTACAGGTGGAGGATGGGCGCTGTGGCATATTACAGGTGGAGGATGGCCGCTGCGGCATAATACGGGTCAAGGATGGCCGCTGCGGCATATGGCGGGTCAACGATGGCCGTTGTGCCATTTTGTGGGTCTATGATGGCCGGTGTGGCATATTGCAGGGCAATGTTGGCCGATGTGGCATATTGCAGGGCAATGATAGTCGATGCGGCGTTCTATTTGCATCTTGTGGCTTCTTCTTGCCTTTTATTTCAGACACTAAGGTGGAATAATTTGATTTTCACTCTGCTAAGCTTAATGCAAAAATAATTGATGACTGAAGGAACATGAAAGATATTAGAGTGACGGGTGAAGAGGCTCCTGGAAAGGAAGATAAGTGATATTCGCATTGGTTAATCTGAAAGAGCATGTAGTGGAGGTGAATTATCCAGACCCCGTTCATTCCGCTATTAATTTCCATTTCGATGATGAGCCTATCTTTAAAGATGTCACAATTCAGCTACTAGAATCCCGAAACAGCAACGTTGTTGTCAAGAGAAATGTTCCCAAAATAGCCTCTGAGATTACATGCCACCGTTATCAGCGGCTTGTTCCCGACCCTGGTCCTTCTCCCTCGGCACCTCCTTCATCCATTATAATATAGCTCTAGTACTGAGGTTAGGGGAGAGGACTTTGCTTTGGTTATCAAACTTCCTAAATTATCTCTAGGCCTCGTGTCCAGGACCATAAGGTGGGACACATACTGGACTAAGGGACCGTGGGGTGCTCATTGTATCATCCTTTTGCCTACTTTAGCACCATGTTGGAAACTGCAGAGTAAACTACATTTGTGTGTAGATGAAGAACTATCTCTGGCCCTTCTACGACTTCTGTACTACAGGTTCAACCTTGGCCGTGACCAAGGTCCCACGGCTAAAGATTGTTGTATGCCCATAGATGTTACAAGTGACTAGGGTCACAATGGAACCTACATGCTTGTCATAACCAAATTTGCATCAGCCTGCAGTTTTCCTAACCTCAGGAGGGAAGAAGGAAAAAAAAAAATCTAATGCGTGTATTACTAATGCTGCAACTGTGATATCTCCTATACAGAGCACACAAATACACCAGATATTCCTGCTCTCCTGTCTCTTAGCACATAATCAGCAGCAGCATGGAAGACGTTAAGCAGTACTGAGCAGTGTAGCTGGAAGTCCAGCACTGTGATATTAGCAGCAGCTGTATGGAGGTCATACAGCATTGTAGCTGTGAATCCAGCACTCTGCTATTAGAAAGCAGCAGCTGTATGGAGGTCATTATACAGCAGTGTAGCTGTGAACCCAGCACTGTAATTTTAGAAAGCAGCCGCTGTATGGAGGTCATTATACAGCAGTACTGAGCATTATGAATGTGAATCCAGCACTGTGATTACAAAGTAGCAGCACAATCTGATTTTGTCGCTCTCTCTGCTCCTCCTCTCTCCGTTGACTTCAGGCAGCTGTAACCTGATTCCTCAGTTAGCTGGTAGTCTGTTTTGTGTTTAGCAAGTTTATATATTGAACTCTATTTCTGAGAGATTGATGAGATCAGAAAGCGTGGGGGGAGAAGTGGCTCAAAGATAAAGAAACTCAGGATGACTAGACAACTTTATGCATACCACTGATGCCTGTAAATAACTTGCATGAAACTCACCGTGAAAAACAATGCAGAGTTCTCTTAACCCTGCTGTTCTGTTCGGTCTGGGGAGACCTATTTTGAACTTTGGTATTTTTTGGGGTGTTCAAGATGCGGTTCTGAAACTTGTGGTTGATTGACTTAAATGAGGATGGGTCGGTCGGCCACGGGTTTCAGAGCCGCATCTTGAATATTTTAAAGAATATTGAAGTTCAAAGTCGGTCATTTTTGACCAACAGAACAGCAGGGTTAAAGCTGCTGACTTGTTGCACTATGTAGATTTTATGTAGAACTGACTTATTGACCTAATATAAGGGGGATAATGAGGGTCTGTGTGAGTTGTAGGGTTCTCTGGTACAGAAACTTGCATTGTGCTGTATTCTGAGTTCTTTGCGTCCTTTAAAGAAAGCAATTTACTAAACCCCCAACTTCTGCTTTTATTGTTACTGTAGTTGTCATTACATGTAATATTAGCTGTAGTTTAACATAAATGCATATAAAATAATTTGCACAACAAAAGTGTTATGGAGGTTGTTAACCCCTTCATGACCCAGCCTATTTTGACCTTAATGACCTGGCCATTTTTTGCAATTCTGACCAGTGTCCCTTTGAGGTAATAACTCAGGAACGCTTCAACGAATCCTAGCGGTTCTGAGATTTTCTTCGTGACATATTGGGCTTCATGTTAGTAGTAAATTTAGGCCGATAATTTTTGCGTTTATATGTGAAAAAAATCAAAAATTTAGCGAAAATCTTGAAAATTTCGCAATTTTCAAATTTTGAATTTTTATTGTGTTAAACCAGAGCGTTATGCGACACAATATAGTTAATAAATTACATTTCCCACATGTCTACTTTACATTAGCAAAAATTTGGAAACAAATTTTTTTTTTTTTTGCTAGGAAGTTATAAGGGTTAAAATTTGACCAGCGATTTCTCATTTTTGCAACAAAATTTACAAAACCATTTTTTTTAGGGACCACCTCACATTTGAAGTCAGTTTGAGGGGTCTATATGGCTGAAAATGCCCAAAAGTGACACCATTCTAAAAACTGCACCCCTCAAGGTACTCAAAACCACATTCAAGAAGTTTATTAACCCTTCAGGTGTTTCACAGCAGCAGAAGCAACATGGAAGGAAAAAATGAACATTTAAATTTTTAGTCACAAAAATTATCTTTTAGTAACAATTTTTTTATTTTCCCAAGGGGAAAAGGAGAAAGTGGGCCACGAAAGTTGTTGTCCAATTTGTCCTGAGCACGCTGATACCTCATATGTGGGGGAGAATCACTGTTTGGGCGCACGGCAGGGCTCGGAAGGGAAGGAGCACCATTTGATTTTTTTGAATGAAAAACTGTCTCCAAGCTTTAGCGGACACCATGTCGCATTTGGAGAGCCCTGTGTGCCTAAAGATTGGAGCTCCCCCACAAGTGACCCCATTTTGGAAGCTAGACCCCCCAAGGAACTTATCTAGATGCATAGTGATCACTTTGAACTCCCAGGTGCTTCACAAATTGAACCTTAAAAATGAAAAAGTACTTTTTTTTTTTTTTTTTTACAAAAATTTTTTTTTAGCCTCAATTTTTTCATTTTCTCATGGACAACAGAATAAAATAGATCCTAAAATTTGTTGGGCAATTCTTACTGAGTACACCGATACCTGATATGTGGGGGTAAACCACTGTTTGGACGCACGGCAAGGCTCGGAAGGGAAGGAAGGAGCGCCATTTGACTTTTTGAATGAAAAATTAGCTCCAATCGTTAGCGGACACCATGTCGCGTTTGGAGAGACCCTGTGTGCCTAAACATTGGAGCTCCCCTACAAGTGACCCAATTTTGGAAACTAGACCTCCCAAGGAACTAATCAAGATGTGTAGTGAGTAGTGTTGAGCGATACCGTCCGATACTTGAAAGTATCGGTATCGGATAGTATCGGCCGATACCCGAAAAATATCGGATATCGCCGATACCGATATCCGATACCAATACAAGTCAATGGGACATCAAGTATCGGAATGTATCCTCATGGATCCCAGGGTCTGAAGGAGAGGAAACTCTCCTTCAGGCCCTGGGATCCATATTAAAGTGTAAAATAAAGAATTAAAATAAAAAATATTGTTATATTCACCTCTCCGGCGGCCCCTGGACATCAGCGGGAGGATCCGGCGTCCGGCACGGCTTCTTTCTTCAAAATGCGCGCCTTCAGGACCTGTGGAATGACGTCCCGGCTTCTGATTGGTCGCGTGCCGCCCATGTGACCGCCACGCGACCAATCAGAAGCCGCGACGTCATTCCTCAGGTCCTAAAAGGCGCTCATTCTAGGACTTTAGCTGAGGAATGACGTCGCGGCTTCTGATTGGTCGCGTGGCGGTCACATGGGCGGCACGCGACCAATCAGAAGCCGGGACGTCATACCACAGGTCCTGAAGGCGCGCATTTTGAAGAAAGAAGCCGTGCCGGACGCCGGATCCTCCCGCTGATGTCCAGGGGCCGCCGGAGAGGTGAATATAACAATATTTTTTATTTTAATTCTTTATTTTACACTTCCGATACCGATACCCGATATCACAAAAATATCGGATCTCGGTATCGGAATTCCGATACCGCAAGTATCGGCCGATACCCGATACTTGCGGTATCGGAATGCTCAACACTAGTAGTGAGCACTATTTACCCCCAAGTGCTTCACAGAAGTTCATAACGCAGAGCCGTGAAAATAAAAAATCTTATTTTTTCTCCTCAAAAATTATTTTTAGTCCGCAATTTTTTATTTTCCCAAGGGTAACAGGAGAAATTAGACCCCCAACGTTCTTCTGCAAATTTTCCTGAGTACGCTTGTGCCCCATATGTTTGGGTAAACCACTATTTGGGCGCACGTCGGGGCTCGGAAGGGAGGGAGTACCATTTGACTTTTTGAATGCAAGATAGGCTGGAATCACCCCTAACCCTAATCCCAACCGTAACCCTAACCCCAACACACCCCTAACCCTTATCTTAATCCTAATTCCAACCCCATCTCTAATCCCAACCCGAACTCTAATTCCAACCCTAAGGCTATGTGCCCACGTTGCGGATTTGTGTGCCGATTTTTTCCGCACCGTTTTTGAAAAATCCGCAGGCATAACATACTGCATTTTACCTGCGGATTTCCTGTGGCTTTACACCTGCAGATTCCTATTGAGGAGCAGGTGTAAAATGCTGCGGAATCCGCAAAAGAATTGACATGCTGCGGAAAATACAACTCGGCGTTTCCGCACGGTATTTTCAGCACCATGGGCACAGCGGATTTGGTTTTCCATAGGTTGACATGGTACTGTACAACGCATAGAAAACTGCTGCGAATCTGCAGCGGCCAACCCGCAGCGGATCCGCACCCAAATCCGCACCGTGTGCGCATACCCTGATTTCAATCCTAACCCTAGCCCTAGTGAAAAAATAAAAATAAATATATTTTCTTTATTTTATGCTGCTCTCTACCTATGGGGGTGGTAAAGGGGGGGGGGGCTATTTACTATTTTTTTTTATTTAGGTTTTATCACAGTGATCAGAATGAATGAATGAATGAATCTGGCAGCCGGCAGATTCGGCGGGCGCACTGCGCATGCGCCCGCCTTTTTGGAAGATGGCGGCGCAAATGCTACAGGCCGGACGGACACCGGGAGGGACTCCGGAGGTACGGGGGGTTGGAACAGACAGTGGGGGGGCGCCGGACAGGACGGGGGGGCTGGAGGGGAGAGGATGGCGCAGAGGACATAACGGAGGGGTAGGATAGACTGACGGCGGCGGCGGATCGCTGCTGTCAGTCGGTGGCAGGGTCAGATTGGGGTCTCCAGCCGTGTGGCTGATGATATTGCAGCATCGGCCATGGCTGGATTGTAATATTGGTGAAATATTACAAATTGCTCTGATTGGCTGTTTCACTTTCAACAGCCAATCAGAGCGATCGTAGCCACGGGGGGCAAAGCCACTCCCCCTGGACAGAAGTACCTCTCCCCCTGTTCCTCTAGGTCGGGTGAAATTGGAGTTAACGCTTTCACCCGGCCTGCAGGAGCGCGATCATTCTGTGACACAGCATATGCGTCACAGGTCGGATTGGCACCGACTTTCATGATGCCTATGCTGTCACAGGTTGGGAAGGGGTTAAACACTCACAAGCAGCCTTCATGTCCCAGGGGGCCGACTACGTCTTCTGAAGCATGCGCAGTGACGCTGGGTGTACTTGTACTGGCTGCGTCCACACACTGCGCAGGGAGCCGTCAGGAGCGGGTGCTCAGTGCAAGTAATTTCATTTTCACTGTGCAAACACATGCCAGAACTGGAAGACAAGCGGATATGCACCGGCTATCAAAGAGGCATGAAATTATGTATAGTTTGTAGTGTTTAGGTTGAAAATAGACACATGTCCATCGATTTATAAACTGAGTTAACGTTTTGATTCAGAGGGAAGGAAAAACCCCATGAGGCAGATGCTATCTACCTCATATTGGGAGGAAAATTCCTTCCCGAATCCACATATGCCAATCAGACTAGTTTTCTGGAGCAACATCCCATTACAAAACCTAGAGGCCATAACCTGTAATGTTTTCTATTAATCGAATCACATCCAGACGCTTCTTGTACTTATTTAGTGAATTGATTATGACATATCTCAGTTACATAATCTCACTGCGCTTACAGTAAATAATCCATAATCTGTGCTCTTATAGTAAATCTATATTCTCACTCCTCTTACAGAAAACAAGCCATAATCTCACTGCGCTTACAGTAAAGAATCCATAATCTCACTGCGCTTACAGTAAAGAATCCATAATCTCACTGCGCTTACGGTAAATAATCCATAGTATCGCTGCTCACGCAGAAAATAATCGCCTTCTGTGATGATTTGTTCCTCTAGGCGTAGAGGATGCCCCCTTGTCATTGTTGCAAGCCTTAGAATCTTTAGAAAGATCTCTGTCACCTCATATATTTGTACATTGCAATAAGATCATCCCTAAACCTTTATTTTTCAAAACTGGATCACCCCAAGTTTGATCACCAGTCTTGTTATTGCAGTCCACCCATTCCCTTAAAGAGAATCTGTCATTGGGTTTTTGCTGTATAATCTGAGAGCAGTATAACAGAGGACAAGAAAGCCTGATTCCAGGGATGTCACTTACTAGGCTGTTTGGTATAAACAATAAGAAAAAGATATTAAAGCAAACCTGTCAGCAGGATTTTGCTAAGTAAACTACAAGCATTGTCAGGTTGGCGCTGTTATACTGATTAAAATTATACCTAGGTTCAAGAAATCTGTCTTGTGGTTCTTGTGTAATCAGTGTTAGAAGTTTTCAATTAATGAGATGCCCGTGATACGGAACTGTAGGCAGAGTCTTATCTTCCTGCTCTAAGCCAGAGAAACCAAGGAGAGACTTGACCACAGGCCCCAAAACACAAACAGTCTGTCTCTATGATGAGGAACTTGTTTGTGCTTCAGGGCGGCCTGTCGGGTCTCTCCTTGGTTTCTCTGGCCTAGTTCACCAAGATAAGACTCTGCCTACAGTCCCACCCCGGAGCACAGGCATATTATTAACTGAAAACTTCTAACGCTGATTACACCAGAACCACAAGACAGATTTCTTCAACCCAGGTATCATTTTAATCAGTATAACAGCAACATGACGATGCCTGTAGTTTACTTAGCAAAATCCTGCTGACAGGTTCTCTTTAAGGAAAAATTGGAAACAAAGACTGTGATGTAGGAGAAGCCACCTCTTCCCTGCATGAAAGTATCAACATTTTGATTGTTTGATTTACTGCACTATATTATAGAATGCTGTTCTTTATGATCAGGATTAATCTGTGCAATAAATATCAACGATAGACTGGATTACTGGTTGTCATGGAGCATAAACATTTCACGTAACACAGAATTCGACAACTTCCACAAGCAAACACTAGGCATGAAACACAAAAATTTTTTTTTGCTTTAGTTATCCCAAAAAAAAAAGAACTTATTGCCTATCCTGTGGATGAAATGGTGATCACTGGTGGTTCCACCACAGCACTATATACCTAGCTACCCTGAATCCAAGGCTTCGCGAAGCCCCATGTTGATCACCATGGAATCGTGCATGCTTGCACTTTCCCATTCCTTGTCTATAGGGCTGTTGGCAATGGCCAAGCGCTGTACTTGGCTTAGGGGGTAGCTTGCCATTTGGGAATAACCCTGTAGTTAGAAATCAAGAATTTGGTCACCCTTTAAAAAATGTTGTGTTTGCCCCTACAGTGTAGAATAGAGCCCTGGTCAGACATCTACACATGTGCTGGGTTTATACAGAGCATGGAAAATAGTTGCTCTGATGTTTATCATGAGTGATGCAAACATTACTGTTTTGACTCGCACTAGTATACATTTCAGCAAGAGAATTACCGTGTTTTGCATACGTGTGCTGCGAGTGTCATGCAAGTGCATTTACCTTCCCAACATCGGCGCTCCTCATAGAAAATTACCTGTATACTGAAATAGTAGATGGATACACTTTACATAAATATGCCAAGGAGGATGCACGAAATACGCCAAGGAGGATGCACTAAATATGCCAAGGAGGGTGCACGAAATATGCCAAGGGGGGTGCACTAAATATGCCAAGGAGGGTGCACTAAATACGCCAAGGGGGGTGCACTAAATATGCCAAGGAGGGTGCACTAAATATGCCAAGGAGGGTGCACTAAATACGCCAAGGAGGATGCACGAAATACGCCAAGGAGGATGCACTATATATGCCAAGGAGGGTGCACGAAATATGCCAAGGGGGGTGCACAAAATATGCCAAGGAGGGTGCACGAAATATGCCAAGGAGGATGCACGAAATATGCCAAGGGGGGTGCACTAAATATGCCAAGGAGGGTGCACGAAATATGCCAAGGAGGGTGCACGAAATATGCCAAGGAGGGTGCACTAAATATGCCAAGGAGGGTGCACTAAATATGCCAAGGAGGATGCAGGAAATATGCCAAGGGGGTGCACTAAATATGCCAAGGAGGATGCACTAAATATGCCAAGGAGGATGCACTAAATATGCCAAGGAGGGTGCACTAAATACGCCAAGGAGGGTGCACTAAATACGCCAAGGAGGGTGCACTAAATACGCCAAGGAGGGTGCACTAAATACGCCAAGGAGGGTGCACTAAATACGCCAAGGAGGGTGCACTAAATACGCCAAGGAGGGTGCACTAAATACGCCAAGGAGGGTGCACTAAATACGCCAAGGAGGGTGCACTAAATACGCCAAGGAGGGTGCACTAAATACGCCAAGGAGGATGCACTAAATACGCCAAGGAGGGTGCACTAAATACGCCAAGGGGGGTGCACTAAATATGCCAAGGAGGGTGCACTAAATATGCCAAGGGGGGTGCACTAAATACGCCAAGGAGGGTGCACTAAATACGCCAAGGAGGATGCACTAAATATGCCAAGGAGGGTGCACTAAATATGCCAAGGGGGGTGCACTAAATATGCCAAGGAGGGTGCACTAAATATGCCAAGGGGGGTGCACTAAATATGCCAAGGAGGGTGCACTAAATACGCCAAGGAGGATGCACTAAATACGCCAAGGAGGGTGCACTAAATATGCCAAGGGGGGTGCACTAAATATGCCAAGGGGGTGCACTAAATATGCCAAGGAGGATGCACAAAATATGCCAAGGAGGATGCACTAAATATGCCAAGGAGGGTGCACTAAATATGCCAAGGAGGGTGCACTAAATATGCCAAGGAGGGTGCACTAAATATGCCAAGGGGGGTGCACTAAATATGCCAAGGGGGGTGCACTAAATATGCCAAGGAGGGTGCACTAAATACGCCAAGGGGGGTGCACTAAATATGCCAAGGAGGGTGCACTAAATACGCCAAGGAGGATGCACGAAATACGCCAAGGAGGATGCACTATATATGCCAAGGAGGGTGCACGAAATATGCCAAGGGGGGTGCACAAAATATGCCAAGGAGGGTGCACGAAATATGCCAAGGAGGATGCACGAAATATGCCAAGGGGGGTGCACTAAATATGCCAAGGAGGGTGCACTAAATATGCCAAGGAGGGTGCACGAAATATGCCAAGGAGGGTGCACGAAATATGCCAAGGAGGGTGCACTAAATATGCCAAGGAGGGTGCACTAAATATGCCAAGGAGGGTGCACTAAATATGCCAAGGAGGATGCAGGAAATATGCCAAGGGGGTGCACTAAATATGCCAAGGAGGATGCACTAAATATGCCAAGGAGGATGCACTAAATATGCCAAGGAGGATGCACGAAATATGCCAAGGAGGGTGCACTAAATATGCCAAGGAGGGTGCACTAAATATGCCAAGGAGGGTGCACTAAATATGCCAAGGAGAGTGCACTAAATATGCCAAGGAGGGTGCACTAAATATGCCAAGGAGGGTGCACTAAATATGCCAAGGAGGATGCACTAAATATGCCAAGGAGGATGCATTAAATATGCCAAGGGGGTGCACTAAATACACCAAGGAGGATGCACTAAATATGCCAAGGAGGGTGCACTAAATATGCCAAGGAGGGTGCACTAAATATGCCAAGGGGGGTGCACTAAATATGCCAAGGAGGGTGCACTAAATATGTCATGGAGGGTGCACTAAATATGCCAAGGAGGGTGCACTAAATATGCCAAGGAGGGTGCACTAAATATGCCAAGGGGGGTGCACTAAATATGCCAAGGGGGGTGCACTAAATATGCCAAGGAGGGTGCACTAAATATGCCAAGGGGGTGCACTAAATATGCCAAGGAGGGTGCACTAAATATGCCAAGGGGGTGCACTAAATATGCCAAGGAGGGTGCACTAAATATGCCAAGGAGGGTGCACTAAATATGCCAAGGGGGTGCACTAAATACACCAAGGAGGATGCACTAAATACGCCAAGGAGGGTGCACTAAATATGCCAAGGAGGGTGCACTAAATATGCCAAGGAGGGTGCACTAAATATGCCAAGGAGGGTGCACTAAATATGCCAAGGAGGATGCACTAAATATGCCAAGGAGGGTGCACTAAATATGCCAAGGAGGGTGCACTAAATATGCCAAGGAGGGTGCACTAAATATGCCAAGGAGGGTGCACTAAATATGTCATGGAGGGTGCACTAAATATGCCAAGGAGGGTGCACTAAATATGTCATGGAGGAAGCACTAAGAAACAAGCGCGGCTCTGAGTAATTCTTCAGGGAACAACACGTTATCCGTGATCACAAGGAGAAAGTTTCTACTTGTCAGATAATACATAGCATAGAATTACCCCATGCCCCGGAATAGCACGCGGGGCTGTGAGCTTGTAGCTACTTATGACACTGGTTGTTGCGACATGCAGGAATTTAGGAATGCGCCTGCGGGAGTGTATTGGGATTTTTCACACTTGTACCGGAGACGATGACATTGTGGATAATGAAAGACCGGTTGACTCTTCCGGGAATGTTAGAGGAATGGATTTTTGTTGAGAACCTCGCACCGTGACCAGCGCTGACTACTGAGACTTCCCATTTATTCTCACTTTGCAGAGACGTGCATATAGTTTTTTATTATAAGGCTCAAGATGAAGACATTTTATCGCTCCTTTGGGGTTTCAGTATCATTGTTCTTAGGTTAGGTATTGTTAATGATAACTAAGATGAGATGTTTTCGAATTCTCGGTACTCTGAAGATGAGAGTCGTGTTCCTCTGAAAACAGTCTAATGCCATTTTCTTACAGGGGATTCAAGCACTTTAAGAGGATTATCCTGCGCCGCTCAGTTCTGTGTCAAACGTGATATGTGCCAGTGTCCTGCCAATGGATTCTCTCATCTATAGTTATACTTTACCTTTTGGGGCTCCTAATTTCGCATTTCTTGAAAATGCAGAAAAGATCTAAATAGTTTTCTTTCTTGTTAAGCTTTAAGGAGCTTGAGTGTTATGGAGTATAGTTCTTAATGAGGATTTTGTGATTGGCTTTGTTGTCCTTGTGATTTAGGAGGAAGACTATTATTTTAATGAGGAGTATGTGATACCACAGTAAACTTTTCCAGGATCCAGAGTCTCATCGCTTGGAATAAATGAATAGGATTAAATGAGTCCAGGTGACATTGTAGTGAGACTTATAATCGTGTTTATAGGAAAATATCAGTTCAGTATTAAAAACATCTACTTAATAACATCCAAACTTTTTAATGATGGAAACGGGAAATAAGTGTAAGGTATTGCAAACCAATAGCCTACGTAAGTATTTTCAGAAGATTTTTCTGCATCAAAACCCGTGTGGCATGGTAAAAAAATATGTTTGAGTCCCCGTGGCTGCATGTCTCGCGGCTGGTCGACAGCCACTACCCATGCAGTAATAGCCTAACAGTCAGTCCATACATGCGTTGTGGCTGTCGAACAACCGTGAGACATGCAGCCGCGGGGACTCAAACATATTTTTCGAGCACGGCGAAGACACCGTATCCCGACACGTTCGCTTATCACTATTAAATACATATTTTGGCTAAAATAAATTTTGCATTATGATTTCATTTGAAATGTTTGACTGTTCTATACCTCCTCTATGTATCACAATATATAATACACTGCAGTAAGCTCGTTCTCGGGCCTACAAATATGTCTCTCTTGGATAACCTCAGCCTTAACAACCAGTTGAACTTTGATGTGGTCATAAGTGAGTAGTAGATCCGATCTGTAGAAGGTGTAGACTGGCAAACGGACTGTAAAATAAGATCTCAGCGCAGAGCTCTCATCTCCCAAGATGTTGGTGCCGAGAGCTCCATCTGCACATGTGCCACCTCCGGCAGCCATTTTTCTGGAGTCTACTACATAGTAAACCATGTAAGTGCAGGGACTAAGGGCTTTCACATAATGTCGGCAGAGCCCCCGCACCACCGAACACCCCCTCATCCCAGCCTGCAGCAACGCTTCACTCTTGCCTCCTCCAGCAGTGAGCCTGGGACCCTGCTCCACCGCGCCGGTAAGGTATATCCGCATTATAAGACGCAACCCCATTTCTGCCCCCAAATTTTGGGGAAAAAAGTGCATCTTATAATCCGAAAAATACGGTAAATCATTATTTATTATGTGTTTCTTATATAGCACCATCATATTCCACATCGGGGCTCACAATCTAAATTCCCTATCAGCATGTCTTTAGTATGTGGCAGGAAACCAACCCAAATATGGGACGAACATACAAACTCCTTGCAGATGTTGTCCTTGGTGGGATTTGAACCCAGGACTCCAGCGTTACAAAGCAACAGTGCTAACCACTGAGCCACTGTGTTGCCCAAAACTATAAGTGATCCATTCCCCACTGAAGTAAACATGCATGCTTTTTTGAGCAGATTATGTCTCTAAGAAAAATGGAAGATGGCTGGTAGGTCAAAAAGTCACACATTTTTCAGTCAATTTAAGGATTTTGTTGCCATTTTTACTGGCCATGAAGGGTCTATTGGCAATAAGAAGATCACAAAGTGTTTCCCTGAAAGAACTGCCAACGATCAACTGTGATGTGTGGATAAACCACGTAATAAGTGTTTCATTTCCTTATAGCACCACCACAGGTGAATTTAAGAATTACACCATAACTATTCAAATCAGTGGGATGTCTGTGCAGTGCAGAATGGGACATGACCTCCAGAGCGAGACTCTTACCATCTAACTAACAAGAAACCATGGTATCTCTGGAGAACTTGTGCAGGATGTGCCATTAATGAGGAGAAACTGCCATCTGCTGGCCAGCCGAAATTAAGAGGAACTAAAGTGTGCTGGACGATTTGCAGGGGAAGTGACCTCTGGTGCTGGACTACATCAGGTGACCCACAGGAAAGACTTTCCTGATATAAAAGCCCTGCGCTCCCAACCAAGAGGAGATTTGGCGCCAGGGAAGAGAGCAGGGCAGGCATTCTCCAGAGATACCACTGGGACCAATGCGGCAGGCCTCAGCGGGAAGTCTGCACCACCCAGGTGCCGGTCCGGATTCCCCAGAGGATATCCCCAAGTACCACATACTCTTGTCAGTGCCAGGCTCTGCGCCATGCGCTGGTGAAGCCTCTGAGACCCGACTACGCCGGTCAAGAGCTGAGGCCCAGTCCTCTCTGCCCTGAGCCTGAGAGACGTCCGCTGACGGTTAAGCCGAGAAAAGCCGTGCGGAGACTGCGACAGGGGAGGCACGCCTGCGATTGCGGAGGAGCAGCGCGAGTAAGCAGGGCCATCCCTTCCAGCTGTCACCTAGGGTACCGGGTCGGCTAGAACTATGATTACAGGTTGGGAGGCGGCCGGTTGGTGCGTGGGAGGCTCAATGAGCTTTAATAGACTACGTCAGGAAGAGACTTCTTGTGGCCTAGCGGGAAAACCCAGTGACCCCCTTTTGGGCCAGAGCTTCAGAGAGAACCTACATGGTGACTCCCATGACTGGACGCACCACGGTTGTGAAAAGGACATTAATGTGAAATAGTAAAAGACTTTCTTGATTATTCTAAACTTATTGTTATTCCTTTTACTGCTGATTTGCATAATTACTAACACTAATTGTTTAAAGTTACTGTTGTATATAAGCAGCATTATGTCAACCCCTGACTGCTTCCGCCTCGTGATCTCTGTTCGTTGTATCCAGACACCTGCACAGAGATGAGAATCCTAAACACAAGACCCCTCATTTTAATTAATAATTCCTAAATCAGATACTATATGCAAATGAGTTTTCGCAATGACCACAGTACCCCATGTATCAGTCCGGGTCATACAGTAAATTATTTTGCCCCATATGTACCTCATCGTTTTTAGTGTCTGACCTAAAAAACATAAAAGATAACCCAGTGGGGCTACCTAATAACCCCCCCAAAAAAATCTGCATTGTGAATTATTTCCAGCGCCAGTGATTTAAGATTACACAAGAGTTAAAGAACATTAGATTTCTGGGGGAAACTTAATAATCCGATAATCTGCATCCACTTGATCATCAAATAAACCAAACTCAGAATAAAACTTTATTTTTTTTTTATTTTCATTCCAGATAAACAACATAATCCTCCAAATAATCCCTGCTAGACGATTAAGCAAATCTAATGATGGCAGATTCCTGGTGCGTTGCAATAGTTTGGAGAATCAGAATGAGAAAATCTGATCCAATGCTAAAATATAGAATATTGTCATGTATTAGATGCTCGGATCGAAACTGCATTCCCTTATGAAAAGCAAATCGCTAAAAATAAGAGGTTTAATCCAGATTGTGTCCTCCTGTCACCTGCAGGGTATAAATACGGGCAAGATTCAGGAATGCAGAGTAGAGGGGTCCCATAGCAATAGCCAACATGTGGAGGACCCCATAGTCTGCGTGCTCAGATGTGCCCTTCTTTATTTTTGATTTGGGCTTGAAATGTCACGAGATGATTAGCGACAGATGGCCAACTTTGAAAAAGAAAACCTTTTGGGTGAGGCCGGAGTCACACTACAGCGAGATACGTCCGAGTCTCGCAGGTTAAAAACAAGCTCTCGCATCGGCACTCCGGAGCGGAGCGTGCGGTTCCGTGTTTTGTTGTGCGGCCGCATGCTCCGCTCTGGAGTGCCGGTGCCAGAGCTTGGTTTTAACCAGCGAGACTCGGCCGTATCTCGCTGTGTGTGATCCCGGCCTTACTCTCTCAGACATTGTGAGTAATGCAAAAATTCTTTTTCATAGTTGAGCTATTCACCTGGGGATCTCTCAGATGAAGGCCACGTTCACACGGTCAGTATTTGGTCAATATTGTACCTCAGTATTTGTAAGCCAAAATCAGGAGTGGAACCATCAGAGGAAAAGTATAATAGAAACATTTGCACCCCTTCTGCATTTTTCCTCCACTCCTGATTTTGGCTTACAATTACTGAGGTAAAATACTGACCAAATACTGAATGTGTGAACATGGCCTAAAAGGAAGAGTAAAGGTACCTTCACACATAACGATTTCGTTAACGATATCGTTGCAACGTCACGCTTTTTGTGACGTAGCGATGATCTCGCTAACGATCTCGTTATGTGTGACAGCGACCAACGATCAGGCCCCTGCTGGGAGATCATTGGTCGCTGGGAAATGATCAGGACCTTTTTTTGGTCGCTGATCACCCGCTGTCATCGCTGGATCGGCGTGTGTGACGCCGATCCAGCGATGTGTTCACTGGTAACCAGGGTAAATATCGGGTTACTAAGCGCAGGGCCGCGCTTAGTAACCCGATATTTACCCTGGTTACCATTGTAAAAGTAAAAAAAAAAACAGTACATACTCACATTTCGATGTCTGTCACGTCCCCCGCCGTCAGCTTCCCTGCACTGACTGTCATCGCCGGCCATAAAGCAGAGCACAACGGTGACATCACAGCTGTGCTCTGCTTTACGGCCGGCGCTGACACAGTCAGTGCAGAAAGCTGACGGCGGGGGACGTGACAGACATCGGAATGTGAGTATGTACTGTTATTTTTTTAACTTTTACAATGGTACCAGGGTAAATATTGGGTTACTAAGTACGGCCCTGCGCTTAGTAACCCGATGTTTACCCTGGTTACCCGGTGACTTCGGCATCGTTGAAGACAGTTTCAACGATGCCGAAGTCTTTCCCCGGATCTTGGTCGCTGGAGAGAGCTGTCTGTGTGACAGCTCCCTAGCGACCACACAACAACTTACCAACGATCACGGCCAGGTCGTATCGCTGGTCGTGATCGTTGGTAAGTCGTTTAATGTAACGGTACCTTAAGAAGGACTAATCTGAGTTTACATGCTCTGGATGGTTTCCCCCAGTGAAGCATTGTTAGCATGGAGAAATATAGGGGGGAATTCATCAGGAGTGTCGCAAGATGTTTGGCACATAAGACTTCAATCCAGAATGGGTTTTTCACTTTTTATTGCACCCATTACTGGAGTGAATTCGTATTTCATAAATCTGCCTAATCGGGGTGGTCCAGTACCTAAAATGTGTTTTCTAAATATCTATCCTAACCACTTTTGAAATTTACTTTATTACAAAGTGCCCTACACCTCTTCTTACCAAGCTAATCTCTAAATTTTATTTTTTTTTACTATACTTCGTGTGACGTTTTGTTTGAGAGAAGTTTCAAACGTGACATCACAGGAAGCTGGAGCTGCACTCACGCCTCAAAGCGTCGATCGCCTCTCCTGGAACATGAGGTCGCTAGGGGGCTGCGCTTCAGTTATTTACTAGTTTTGTGCATTGCAGCCCTCTCTGGAGACATTCTGGATCCTGGGTGATTGACGCTGTGGGAGATGTGAGTGCAGCTCCAGCTTTGGACAAAAATTGGGTGCAACATTTTTTTTTTTTACAAGAAAAGGCTAATGTAAAATCATTGATAAAGCCCTACAGCCTGATCAGTGATTTTTTGTAGAATGCAAAAAAAAATAGACCTATTTTCATCAGTGTTTTAGATCTGCTTTCTAGACATTTTTTTGGATATGGACACGTAAACACTCCCGTAGTCTATAACGAGTAGATGTTCTATCCTTGAAAAACGTGTACATGAAAAAATAATTTTAATCCCAATTCTACAAATTTACTGTCAGACTTAGATTTGACAGCCTTATAAAGGACATTTCGCCAAATTTTTCATTTTAAATTGGACAAATGAAGTAACGACAGCTGCAGAGCATAATAAAACGTTTTGTATTTTTTTAAATTTCTCTGTTGCGGAGATACAGGTCCTTCTCAAAAAATTAGCATATAGTGTTAAATTTCATTATTTACCATAATGTAATGATTACAATTAAACTTTCATATATTATAGATTCATTATTCATTATCCACCAACTGAAATTTGTCAGGTCTTTTATTGTTTTAATACTGATGATTTTGGCATACAACTCCTGATAACCCAAAAAACTGTCTCAATAAATTAGCATATTTCACCCATCCAATCAAATAAAAGTGTTTTTTAATAACAAACAAAAATAATATCTCCATAAATAAAAGTAATCTAATAGCAATGCAATCTCATTTATTTTTCTCACTAAACAATTTTAAGATTAGCGGTGACCATAAATATTCGATGCCAGGTCTTCTGCTGTGCCTCATTTATCAGGGGCACCCCCTAAGGCTGGCCGCCATGTGTTTAATATTCCTCTCCTCGTTTTAGGAGACAGAGTGCACATGCCAATACGTTTTACTGCGAGCTCTCCCACACGCCTTCAATATGGTGAAACATCGTCTTAATTAATATGTCTTTAAGCAATTTGTCTTATGTGCATTCATTTTAATTAGTCCAATTTTCCCCAAGTTCTGCAGAACGGCTTCAGAATGAAAACTTTCGTCTGGAAGTATGTGTAACTAAGAATGACTCGTCATTGTTAGCTAATAAATGAATGGAATAATGTTAGATAAAATGGATTATACAAATATTAGAGCCGCCACCAAGTAAATGACGCAAAAATATCATCCGTTACTAAGCAAATATTAGTACCTTGCAGCAATGTTATATTTTTGCAGGAGGGGGGAGGCTACAGTAACTAGTAATATATTCAGGGGACACAGTAGCTAGTTATATACTTAGCTGGCACAGTAACTAGGTATGTATTTGGATGCAGTACAGTGGCTAGTTTGATATTTAAGGAGCACAGTGGATAATTTTAATTTTGTCGGCGTATTGTCAGAACTTTACATTCAGAGAGTATCAGCCAATACAAGGGTTAAAAAAAAATGCCAAGGCATTGGATATACCATGGAACACTGAAGAAGATAAGACTAGGATTTTCCTGCTAATTTCTAAGTTGCATTTTACAGCAAAAGCCATGGTCTAAAAGCAGCTTACAACACAGCAAAGGGATCTCATTGTTGAAAGTTATCAATCAGGAGAAAGGTACAAAAATTTTTTTCAAGATATTAGATATACCATGGAATACTGTGAAGACGTCCTCAATGAGTGGCTTAAATTGAACACAACAGTGACATTACCTAGAAATGGACTTCCTACAGAAATAGATGAAAAGGCAAGGAGAAAATTGGTCCGAGATGCTGTCAAGAGGTCTACAGCAACATTGAAGGAGCTGCATCTATTTGTGGCAAATACTGATTGCGTACTACATGTAACAACACTCTCCCACATTCTTCATATGTCTGGTCTGTGGTGTAGGCTGCAGAGACGGAAGCCGATTCTAACAAAGAAAAACATTCAAGTCTGGTTTTGTTTTGACAAAACCTACATCGGGTCTGTTAAAAGCATGTGGCAAAAAGTGTTATGGTTTAATGAGAGCAAAATTGAACTTTTTGGCCATAATTCCAAAAGTTATGTTTGGCACAAAGCCAACACTGCCTATCAACAAAAAACACCATACCCACAGTGAAGCATGGTGAAGGTAGCATTATGCTTTTGGCTGTTTTTTGGCAGCTAGAACTACTGAGCCACCATTCTTTGAACTGTGAGGACTTCATAGCATTCGCCAGAAGACTCGCTACACTCATCAGGAGGGCGTTAAACTAGAAGAAGAGGGGACGGGAAGAAAAACATTAGACTCGAACAAAGACGACCCAGGAAAACATACTCAGAAGGGAGGTAAGAACATTTCTAAAACAATCCACAGTGAGGAGATTGGAACAAAACAAAATCCTCTAAACTGCATGCTCGCAAACGCCAGAAGCCTGACAAACAAGATGGAAGAACTAGAAGCAGAAATATCTACAGGTAACTTTGACATAGTGGGAATAACCGAGACATGGTTAGATGAAAGCTATGACTGTATGACTGAGCAGTTAACTTACAGGGTTACAGTCTGTTTAGAAAGGATCGTAAAAATCGGAGAGGAGGAGGGGTTTGTCTCTATGTAAAGTCTTGTCTAAAGTCCACTTTAAGGGAGGATATTAGCGAAGGGAATGAGGATGTCGAGTCCATATGGGTTGAAATTCATGGAGGGAAAAATGGTAACAAAATTCTCATTGGGGTCTGTTACAAACCCCCAAATATAACAGAAAGCATGGAAAGTCTACTTCTAAAGCAGATAGATGAAGCTGCAACCCATAATGAGGTCCTGGTTATGGGGGACTTTAACTACCCGGATATTAACTGGGAAACAGAAACCTGTGAAACCCATAAAGGCAACAGGTTTCTGCTAATAACCAAGAAAAATTATCTTTCACAATTGGTGCAGAATCCAACCAGAGGAGCAGCACTTTTAGACCTAATACTATCTAATAGACCTGACAGAATAACAAATCTGCAGGTGGTCGGGCATTTAGGAAATAGCGACCACAATATTGTGCAGTTTCACCTGTCTTTCACTAGGGGGACTTGTCAGGGAGTCACAAAAACATTGAACTTTAGGAAGGCAAAGTTTGAACAGCTTAGAGATGCCCTTAATCTGGTAGACTGGGACAATATCCTCAGAAATGAGAATACAGATAATAAATGGGAAATGTTTAAGAACATCCTAAATAGGCAGTGTAAGCGGTTTATACCTTGTGGGAATAAAAGGACTAGAAATAGGAAAAACCCAATGTGGCTAAACAAAGAAGTAAGACAGGCAATTAACAGTAAAAAGAAAGCATTTGCACTACTAAAGCAGGATGGCACCATTGAAGCTCTAAAAAACTATAGGGAGAAAAATACTTTATCTAAAAAACTAATTAAAGCTGCCAAAAAGGAAACAGAGAAGCACATTGCTAAGGAGAGTAAAACTAATCCCAAACTGTTCTTCAACTATATCAATAGTAAAAGAATAAAAACTGAAAATGTAGGCCCCTTAAAAAATAGTGAGGAAAGAATGGTTGTAGATGACGAGGAAAAAGCTAACATATTAAACACCTTCTTCTCCACGGTATTCACGGTGGAAAATGAAATGCTAGGTGAAATCCCAAGAAACAATGAAAACCCTATATTAAGGGTCACCAATCTAACCCAAGAAGAGGTGCGAAACCGGCTAAATAAGATTAAAATAGATAAATCTCCGGGTCCGGATGGCATACACCCACGAGTACTAAGGGAACTAAGTAATGTAATAGATAAACCATTATTTCTTATTTTTAGGGACTCTATAGCGACAGGGTCTGTTCCGCAGGATTGGCGCATAGCAAATGTGGTGCCAATATTCAAAAAGGGCTCTAAAAGTGAACCTGGAAATTATAGGCCAGTAAGTCTAACCTCTATTGTTGGTAAAATATTTGAAGGGTTTCTGAGGGATGTTATTCTGGATTATCTCAATGAGAATAACTGTTTAACTCCATATCAGCATGGGTTTATGAGAAATCGCTCCTGTCAAACCAATCTAATCAGTTTTTATGAAGAGGTAAGCTATAGGCTGGACCACGGTGAGTCATTGGACGTGGTATATCTCGATTTTTCCAAAGCGTTTGATACCGTGCCGCACAAGAGGTTGGTACACAAAATGAGAATGCTTGGTCTGGGGGAAAATGTGTGTAAATGGGTTAGTAACTGGCTTAGTGATAGAAAGCAGAGGGTGGTTATAAATGGTATAGTCTCTAACTGGGTCGCTGTGACCAGTGGGGTACCGCAGGGGTCAGTATTGGGACCTGTTCTCTTCAACATATTCATTAATGATCTGGTAGAAGGTTTACACAGTAAAATATCGATATTTGCAGATGATACAAAACTATGTAAAGCAGTTAATACAAGAGAAGATAGTATTCTGCTACAGATGGATCTGGATAAGTTGGAAACTTGGGCTGAAAGGTGGCAGATGAGGTTTAACAATGATAAATGTAAGGTTATACACATGGGAAGAGGGAATCAATATCACCATTACACACTGAACGGGAAACCACTGGGTAAATCTGACAGGGAGAAGGACTTGGGGATCCTAGTTAATGATAAACTTACCTGGAGCAGCCAGTGCCAGGCAGCAGCTGCCAAGGCAAACAGGATCATGGGGTGCATTAAAAGAGGTCTGGATACACATGATGAGAGCATTATACTGCCTCTGTACAAATCCCTAGTTAGACCGCACATGGAGTACTGTGTCCAGTTTTGGGCACCGGTGCTCAGGAAGGATATAATGGAACTAGAGAGAGTACAAAGGAGGGCAACAAAATTAATAAAGGGGATGGGAGAACTACAATACCCAGATAGATTAGCGAAATTAGGATTATTTAGTCTAGAAAAAAGACGACTGAGGGGCGATCTAATAACCACGTATAAGTATATAAGGGGACAATACAAATATCTCGCTGAGGATCTGTTTATACCAAGGAAGGTGACGGGCACAAGGGGGCATTCTTTGCGTCTGGAGGAGAGAAGGTTTTTCCACCAACATAGAAGAGGATTCTTTACTGTTAGGGCAGTGAGAATCTGGAATTGCTTGCCTGAGGAGGTGGTGATGGCGAACTCAGTCGAGGGGTTCAAGAGAGGCCTGGATGTCTTCCTGGAGCAGAACAATATTGTATCATACAATTATTAGGTTCTGTAGAAGGACGTAGATCTGGGGATTTATTATGATGGAATATAGGCTGAACTGGATGGACAAATGTCTTTTTTCGGCCTTACTAACTATGTTACTATGTTACTATGTTACTGTTGTAAACATGGACCAATGAGTGACCTGCACTGTATCAGGGTAAGTGCTGTGAGGTGATTATCACTTGGTTTGTTATTTTTAACATACCAAATCACCAGGAATTTTTTTATTTTGCCCAGATAACACCTTTAAGCATACATTTTAGTGGACATAATGAGTAATTTATTCAGGGGGAACAATGTGGTGAAATTTCTATTTAGTGGAACATTATGGGGCAGATTTGTTATTCTAGTAACACATTGAGGAACATTTGAGTATTCGGGGGCACAATGTGGAAATATTTATATTTAGAGGTAATAAATCAAACATTTTTCATTTTGGGGACATATATAGTATATGTCGCACTGGTTTGTTCAAGGGCACAATGTGTGCATCTGTGATAATAGGAATGAGCCAAAGTTATTTGAGCTATGAACTCTGCAGAGACAAGACGTGGCAGGGAGAAGTAATTATGAATGCCTGGAACAGATAGAGAATAAAATAAAACAGTATGAAACCTGATTAGGCATTACCTGTAAGTGTAAGCAAACAGTTTCCTCTCTTAGTATATAAAGCATTGCTACTTATTACATACAGTATCCTACCCTAACACTATATAGAGTGTCATCCCTTAATTTTGTATGCAGTTGTACCTTATTATTCTATACAGTGTCTCCCCATATTATGTATAGTGCCATTCCTTATTTAATAGGTCTTCAACCTTTCTGACTTTGAGAGTCATAATCAGCTGTGAGAGAGAGTCGCGGACCACATTCAGCATCTACCCTACTCACAGTGGTGACATCCAGAGCCCACTATTACCGGTATAATGGCAGCCTAAGCTTTTCCACTGAAATCACACCAAGGCAGTATGCCAAGCTCCAGGGTTTCCTATCTTACTCCCATTCAGATTGGCTCTTCTGTGCAGGGGCGCTACAAAAGTCACTATCGAGAGATCTACTCTTAATAGTTGTTTGCTACACCTGGTAATAAATCAACCAAGCCGGTAGACAGTCGCGAGCCACATGTGGCTCTCGAGCTACAGATGGGGAACCATGCCTTATTACATAGTGTCCTCCCTTATTATTACATATAGCAACTGACACTTCTGTGTGCATTTATTTAGGGAATCTGGGATGTGGTATATCTTTGTTTTACAGCGATTCATTAAAGAATACATACCGGTAACTCCTGGGAACTGGAAGGTGCTTGGATAATATTCTGGCCCCTCAAAGTCCAAAGTCAAGTATTGAAGAGAATCCGGCACTCAAAAGTAGGTGTGGGGAAGAAATTGCTTTTAATTCAGTGGTCCACTAACGGTGTATATACAATAGGTAACATTTCGGTCATTACAGACCTTTATCAAACCAAGACTAATAGTGGATCGCCACAGGACCTGGATGCAAAGGAGAAGCTGCTCTGACATGAATGCGACCACCATTGCTTGTCAGGAGAACGCTGTCCTGTCATGCGACGGTGGTTTTATAAAGGTCTATAATGACCGAAACGTTGCCTATTGTATATACACCATTAGTGGAAAACTGAAATAAAAGCTATTTCTTCCCCATAACTACTTGTGAGTGCCAAATTCTCTATAATACTTCATTTTGCAGCATAATCAATCTGGTCCTATATACTGTCAAGTACTGTTGGGCTGTAGACAATGGGCATTGGGTATCTTAAAAAACTGTAAATGTGACACTAAAGAATCTCTGAGATGTCCCCTCCAAAAGTTTTTTACATGCCAAGTTACCATAAATGTATGGTCTCATACCTAACATGGTGGTTTAGTGTAGAAAATAAAGCTATGGAAGCACAGAGTAATAATTACATTGCTTTCATGGCTTTTGGATGCACATACAACCACCATCATATATTACTTTGCACACATGACTTGTCTCGCCCACTATGACCTTCTATCCCTTTGCCCAATTTAATTATTTGGGTACCACCAACAGCTAGTAATGATATGACATCGCTGGTACCATCAGTGTTCCCAGCTGAGAAGCCACATTCACCGGGAGCCGAGAGGCACATGTGGATCCTCCGCCACTGGTTGGGATGCACCAGTCTCAGGTATTATCAGCTGCTCCCCGGTCACGACATAGTTAAAGAGAAAATAATTACCATAATCCTAGAGTTGTGAAAATCCTTAGAAGATGCTGCAAGGCTCACGTCGTATTGACTTTCTGCTTCTGATACTCAGATCCAAGGGCATTTTAGATCACAAACCCTTTCTTCTCCATACGAGCTCTGAAAAGAAAGTCACAGTCATGGCCTTTGAAAGTAATGGAGCTTCGGATTAATTTCTTCCTTTTTGCTATGTCACATGCGTTTATCCTTTTTCACAGACTTAAAAAGAATCACAATCTTGTTGCTTTAAGCTTTATATGTAAGCAAATATATTAGTGATCTAATATGTTCCATCAGATTTTGTAACCGGAATTTCTGATTTAACCGTGGCGCAACTTAAGTTTAGAAAGACTCGCTTCTCACACTGCAGTCTCGGCTGAGAAATTACACTTGACCGTGAACCGCACCGCAAAACTGACAGCCGTTTGCTTGCTACAGAATTTCCACTATTTAGCAGCAAGTTCAGATGAAGCATTTGTGCTTTGAGCCATCATAAATCAAATCAGAGACATGAGCCCAGCGGCTGCTGCAGCTTCAACATCACTAACTTGATTTATGATGAGCTCAGAGAACTGGAGACACTGCAGAAACACTCATTCCTGTGATAAAACAGGCAGGGAAATGTGTTACTTTACAGAAAGCAGCAACTGCAAGCCACAGTTGTCATCTATGTACTCACTAATGCTTCATCCCTTGGTCATAAGCTGTAGTATGTGCTGACCATGAACTGGAGCAGCTCTGCATGCTAAGACGCAGCCATTACACAGTACACAGCAGGGGCACATTTATACGATTATCTCAGCACAGGAACAGTTTTTAAACACATCCAATTGTAGAACTTATTATTATTCTAAGATCTATTGCTTAAAATTTACTTTGTATGTGGTATAACCCCTTTAATTTAGAAGATGGACACAGAATATATTTAGATATTTATCCAACTCGATGGAACAGGATAAAATCAAAATGAAGAAGGGGGAAATTGGGATTTGGAAGACTGTTGTGGAATATTTATTTAATGCTCAATGATAGATCCTTTTAAAAAGTGGTCACAAGATAACATCTGTTTATATGTCCTATTAGGACACGTCAATGTCATATGGGGGCAGCTCAATTTCTTGTGACCCATCTGTAGGAGCTACAGACGGCTATGTAGCTTTGACATTTAGGGGATTCTGATTCTCTTGCTCTTTTTTTGGTTACATTGCAAATTTGAAGCTTTTCTTGGACCAAAACGTGGGTAGTCTTGTCCTGTTTTGGGACTAGTCGTGAATGAGGTTTGGACATGCTTTCAAGACAGGACTGATAGCCAAGTCTTAAACATCCCTATTCTAGTAAAACCAATATTACTAAGGATAGGAACAGAGAACTTTTCGGCACATCAAATGAATCCAAGTGGAGATTATTAATAGTCTATGGGTTCAGTCTGATTCCATGTGTGCATTGGGAAACAGATCTCGCGGCATCTTTTATAAACAGAAGTTTTTATTCGAGCAGATCCCATTCTGGTGGTTGCAACCGGGCCATGACCTCAGTAGATGGCTATCATCTTAATGGACAGTGTTAAATGCCACATTAAATCTACTGAGGACACAGCGGGATACATTGGAAGTCGGAGTTGGCAAGAACAGTTAATTACCAGGGACAGCTATCAAGAGTAGGGTCTATCCTCTACAAAACCCCTTCATTGTATCCAAACTGGACTCAAATCCCAATAGGCCAAAAATGTGATCATAAAAGTCATCGACGAGGATAAATAAAAAAAGCAATGAATTGCTTTAAGGATCATGTCCTTGTAGCGGTCTTTATGTCGAGGCAGCTGCCGCAGTATGACATGAATGAAAATTTTGCAACAAAAGTGTTAAAAGAAATAAATGGTTGTCTTGATAATCATCTCCAATGCCCAAAACCAACTCAAAAGGGAAAGAAAAACAAACTGTCATTCACTGATTTACATTCTGTTCAATAGATTCTTGGATGCCAAGAACATCGGCTCTCCTAAAACTATATGGCATCGTACTGATGCTTTCTTGGCATTCACAACGTTCTAGATGAGATTACGGTAATTAGTATTTTGTGCCAAATTTACTGCTAAAGTTACGACAGGCGAATTTGAAGACTGTTTATGATCTAGATCGTGTGTCAGTTTTCTCATCTATTTTCGAAGTGATTATTTTTAGTTTCCTGCGCTAATTATTTGATTAAGTTACAGATTACTAAATGTAAACTTATCATTAAAGGGATTGTCACTCCATCATGTCCCTTCTCACTTTACCCTATCGTTAAAGAAGCACTTCCATCATTATTTTTATCCTCTTAATATATTGCAGTCATCATGTTAATGTATTTTTCGGACTATAAGGCTTCTTTTACACTTACCGGTTACTTTTGTGGCCTGTTATTGTGGGCCGTATCGTCGCAATTTTCACGGGCTGATGCAATAATGGACTGAAAAAACTTGGGGATCGTCGTTTTTCAGGTTTCCAATACTATGGAAAAAGCATTGGGAAAAAAACCCGACGTTCCACAAAGCTGTAAGTCACGGTGCACAGCAAAAACAAGCTTCCGTTGTTTTTGCGGCCCCATTGATTTTCAATGGGGGCCGTGTCCGTAAGCCGTGAAAAGGATCGAGCAGGCTCAAATTTTTTTCACTGCCATAAGTACTGCACTCCGTGGAATCATTGTGGCCCGTTTTTGCAGCTCCATAGAAATCTATTGGGGCCTGAAAAAACGGGCCGCAAAATCACGGTAAGTGTAAAAGAAGCTTAGATGCACTTTTTCCCCCAAATTTGGGAGGAAAATGGGGGTGCGTCTTATAGTCCAAATGTACATTACCGTGGGGGTGCAACAGTGAAGGAGCGGGGTCACAGGAGGCAGGGATGCGGCTGCAGGAAGGTGGCAGGAGTGTGGCGATACTGCAGACCCCAGGCTGGGTGAGAGGTTGTGCCAGTGGTGCGAGGCTACAGGCCCTGGGCTTCAGCGAGATGCCAGCAGTGAGGCAGGAGCGGAGTCTCCACTCTTCCAATGGATTTCACGTGGGTGGATCTCAGGAAAATGGCATCTGGAGGCGGCATGTGCGCAGATTAAAATCTTTGCTCAATGACAAGCCGATATCTCAATGTGCTCATGGCACCGTCTCCGGCAATCGCACTGCCACACTACACGGACCAGATATTGTACCTGGATGTGATCTATTCCCTGCTAGATAAGCCGGACGGCACTGTCATTTCTCACAATCCACCACACTATAGATGGACGCTTTACTAACTTTCCAACCACAGGTAACCTTGGCATAGATTTTTTTTGTATCCGGTCTCATATAGCGCTATGCTGGGTGTCACTCAATCAATCTGATCACTAATTCTTTATGTTTCCAAGGAGGTCATTTCTGCTTTATATGGTCAACCAATAGGCCTCTCTGTTATTCTTATAGTTTTCCTATCTGGACCAGCTCTATTTACTCATCTCCTTTTCTCATATTTATTTATTATGCTCGCTTATAAAGCACCAACATATTCAGCAGCTTTTTACAGACATTATCATAATTGTCTGTCCCCTTTGGGGCTCACAATCTAAATTCTCTTTCAGGATGACTGGAAGGTGGAGAACCCAGAGGAAACCCATGTAAACTCCTTGCAAATGTTGTTCTTGGGGAGATTTGAATCCAGGACCCCGGCACTGGAAAGCAATAGTGGTAAACCGCAATGGATTTAATAAAGCTTCATTTTCTTACCTATTGCTTCATCTTCAGTGCCAAAAGTTGTCTTTGGTGAGGGACATGTGTCCTGCAGCCAATGTAGTGACTAGCCGAGCAGGTAGCCAACAGCCTCCACCCAGCAAGGGAAATTTGCCAGACCGCCATTGGAGAATTGGCAAAATCCCAACCCTGGTGATACAGAAGTACAAGTTTTTTGCACTACGAAGACAGATACTTGGTGCCATGCAATGCTCCGGAGCTCCATAATTAAGGGTGAACTATTTGAATAAGATGAACACCCATCTGAAAAAGTCATTGCACCATCTATATCTACACCACACATAGTTTGACATGGTTATTTTACATATTTGAAAGATGAGATCCAGAAGTGTCACTCATTATGGGGTAGATCACTACTTATATGGGCTATCGGGACGGTGGAAATAAAAAACAACAGTGGAGGAAGAAGTGGACCGTCCTGGTTTGTTACATACCATCCCAGGAAATTTGGAGCTTTCCTGGCACATTGAAGTGGCATGAGTTCCTGGCGGTGGTGGGGATGTTCCCAGATGAAACAGAGGTCAGGACTTAAATATGCCAGCAATATTATTTGTAAGAATGGGATGAGAGGGTAGGTGGAGAACAGTGGTGTAACTTAAAGCTCATGGGTTCCAAGTATCACGGACCTTTAAAAGTATTGGTGGTTTCTTGTTAGCCAAAGGGTCCTTTTGGGCTCCAAAAGTCTCCAGGGCTTGGTTACACCTGCTACCCCTGCATCCACTATAGTTTTGGCCCCGGTCATTGACGTATGGTAATTGTTATTGTCTGGGAGGGCAGGGTTAGTTTTGCTTCCGAAGTGAGGGATTTCCCTATATTAGCTGTGTGCCTCGGGGGTCTCTATCTTAGGAAAGTTCCCATAAGGTAAACTTTTTTTTACTTCAAACTTTTATTTGGAAGTGAGGTACTTACCTGATATGATGGTACGTTATCTAATGCAAACATTTTTTTTAAAGCCCATATCCCAGTATGTTTGGGTTGTTGTGTTTTTGTAGGTGACATTTTTCATGCTGATGCTCCATTATACATTGACGAAGAACCCAACGTGTCCAATGTTACGATTCTTCATGCACTTTATGTTCTTTCTAATGATTTTGTTCTTCTGAGACTCCTATGAAAATGTTCATGTTCATATGAAGAACATCGTTTCGTTTCGTTTAGTCGCGGAATAAATGAATACATCATCCCAGGAATAAATGAATAAATTCGTTTAAAATCATGTTTTTCATAAAGTCGGAGCAGTACATTTCTGGGCTTCCATATTCAGTTCTTCAAATTTTTTATGCATGTTTTGTTCTACATTCTACAAAATATACGGCATAGTTGTCGCTTGTAGTGGCACAGGCAGATTTTTTTTTTTACATGTCCTAGCTGTGTGCAACGCTATGAACGATAGTCGGATATCTTCTTATACAAATGTAAGGAGAATGACTCATGAATTAAACATGGCAATTTCCCTTAAGATATTGGAGATCATCCAATGTCCGTATTATGGGACCTGAGTCACTACATCATTTTACATTAAAACGTTTTTTTTTAGTACTATTTTTATTTTACAGAACTTAAAATTCTAAATGTGATGTAAATTGCCTTATACCATTAGTCTTTTATTTTACAATTACGAATAATAAACTACTTTGCAATACATTCCTGCTGTTTTAATGGAGACTTAGCAGCTCTTCTGACATGACAGTTTTAGTAAATACTTGTATTCCCGGTAAAATATCAAATTCTAGGGGGTAATGTTTCTCCTTACGGAGTCTGAAGTAGAGATCCTAAAAGTCGATATTGACCCTCCAATGAGCCTTGCCACATGACTTAGGATAAAAGCCAAAACTAGATCTCACACTTTGCGCCGCTAATGAGGAGCAGTAGCCCGGAACACAGTGTCTGCAAGTTGAGATTTTGTGATCAAACGCTGATCAGAGTGTGATTAGTATAATCTGACTGATGTTCTCAAATTAGAAAAAATACAGTCGTGTGACCCTAGTCTTTTACGGTACGTCATCAATATCAGGTCATGACACCCAGATCTCCACCCAAGGAGCTGAACAGCTCAGCTGTGCACAGTGTGTAGTAGCCACTGCCTGGTACTACAGAACTGCTCCTCATTATGAGAATAGGAGTTGTTGTGCAGATCTGAGCGTCAAGAAATCCTATAAGGTGCGCACTCAACGGTAAATGATGGTGCGACTGGGATCAGGACCCGATATCTCAGAGTATATGGTTAACAGCTGCACTCATGAGAGATATTTCAAGGTATACAGTTTTATTCTTCTGCACAACAGTTCACCACAGTGGTAAATAACAATACAGTGAAGGAAAGGCAAAAAAAATTATTTCAAGCGATTTCTTTACCGTTTCGACCTGAGCCCGGGTCTTTCTCAAATTCGTAAGTATAAGCAGAGATAAGCGCTCCACAGTGGACGCGACACACTACAACATCCTGATGACACCGGCTCCATTGAGGTCACCCGGCAACCCACTACCACCAATGTAGAATGCATTTATTTCTTTACTTGGAGCCCTTTTGGCAATGTACAAGATACTAATTAATCGTTATCTCTTGCTTATACTTGTGAGTTTGAGAAAGACCCGGGCTCGGGTCGAAACGTTAAGGAAATCGCGTGAAATAATTTTTTTGCCTTTCCTTCACTTTATTGTTATTGATCACTGTGGCGAACTGTTGTGCAGAAGAATAAAACTGTATACCTTGAAATATCTCTCATGAGTGCGGCTGTTAACCATATACTCTGAGATTTGAGCAGCGGCTGCTACACAATGAACAGAAATGAGTTGTTCAGCAACTTTTAATATTTACATCTGGCTACCACAGGACCTGATATCGGTTGATTGGTGGGGGTGCCGGGTGTCATCTTCCCAGGATCTGATATAGATGACTTATCCTATGGTGGTAATATGTGGACACAACATGGAGCCATCATGTTGGTACTATCCTTCAGTATCGCTATATGGCAGTATTATTTAAAGGGGTACTTCCATTTTGGAAATTTATAAAATATTCACAGAATATGCCGATATATGTGGTCCCCCACCAATCTCTAAGCCTCCATCCGCCACCGGGAACTGAGAGGTGCCAAGACAAAGCTCGATTTTTACAACTGTGCGAACTCTCTAGTTTGTTCTAGAGGAGATCATGACTTCAACAGAAGGTAAATCAGAAAAATAATGAAAAAAAGGAGCTAAATAATGTACAGGTTATCAATAGACAGAGGTAATATAGAGCTGTTAACCCTCTTTGTTGCTTCTCCCGATACCGCTGATGAGCAGATTTGCCATGTGTGTGCTCATAAGAGGCTAATGATAATTCTTATTTGTACCTTTCTACACTTATTAACGATAAACCACATTTATTGCACAAAGAAACGTATAGACCCAGATTTTGCATTGACAAGATTTACGATGAATTGTAATTTATAAATCAAAGCGCGTCACGAACGTGGAAAAATAGGATTCGCATTAATCAAAGCACAGCCGGAAAATATCTACACGAGGCCTAGGCAATAAGCATAAATACATTAAGATGACTTTCTCAGAAAATTATGCTTTATTAGCACAAAAGTACAAATTATTGATTTCATTCCGACAAAGGAAACAGCAGAAGACAAAAATAAAAAACTAATAAAAATAAATAAATTATGCTAAGGAGAAGGGGAAATATCCCACCTGTTAAAAGTAATGAAGATCACAAGTCTTTTTATCGAATAGTTATCAGCCTTAAAAATAATCAATAAAACACAAAAGAAAATCTCCCACAGAAGCAGTATTATTTGTGGATGTAGTATATTCTTGTACTCCGTGATTCTTATGACTTTAATAACTGCTGAGAGTCATGTATTGGTTACTAAAGTGCAATGTCTTCGGTTTAACCTATCAATTATACATTACTGCCTAATTATTATGCTTCGTAGAGGTTTCATTTACCCTGAAAATATTTACTAATGAAATACTGCAGTTATGTGTTTAAAGTATGTATTAAAAGAGTAACTAAACTTTTTACAAATTCATTATCCTCCAGGCATCGCAACGTTATACATTTCTGTAATATACTGAGCATCGTTACCTTATTTTGCTTCCTCCTCTCCCCAGCACTATATAATGATCACCGAAGGAAGTGTAGCGTCAGTGTCCCTGCACGCTTCCTCCTTCCCCCATCAGGGACGCCGACTTACCGCCGTGGCCCCAATCTTGCACTCCCTCCTCCTCCCCCTGCTGCTGCTGCCTGGGGTCTGCACACGGCTTACAGATCACTGGGTATTGTACTAAGGGTTAACCCACTCTGTTAAAGGGACAGCACGCACCATCCTACAGTGTCCCCAGCCAATGGCTGGGAGACATTTATTATTTAAGGCACCTCCACCTGATGGAAGGTCCCTGAGCAATGTGTTTAGTCAGTTAGTTTGCACGCATGCTAGTTCTCAGGTCCCCTGTGTGTACCCGCCAGTATCCGCTATTACATGCTTATACCCGCAAGCTCTGCTCAATCCTGCTTGTGCCTTCCAGTGTACCAGCCTGCACCTACCTTGCCAGTCTGTATACATTATAATGGGTCCCACATAGTCCTCCATACAGTATAACAGGGCCCTTCATAGCGTTCCATATAGTATAATGGCCCCACATAGTGCCTCATACAGTATAATAGGCCCCACATAGTGCTCCATACAGCATAATGGACACAAAAAGTGATCCGTACAGTATAATAGGCCCCACATAGTGCTCCATACAGTATAATGGACACAAAAAGTGATCCGTACAGTATAATGGCTACACATAGTGCTCCATACAGTATAATAGACCACACATTAAAAAATATATTTATCTCTGCCTGCTCCCCTGCTACTTTGGTTTTTTCATGGTTTCTTCAGATCCCCTGTACATCTCAGGTCAAGTGGGTGCTTGGTAATGACCAAATATATGGGCCAAATATACTTGGGGACCTGCCAGGCATCGAGGACAAATATATTCACCCTGAATGCCAGATTTGACCCATAGGAAAGACCTCTGGTATTATCATCAGCACAAACACTTCGCCCCCACCGAGATCTTCATGGCTGAGCAGCTCCATGCAGCCTTACATCACCAAGCACCAATGCCGAGCATCGGATGGGGTGGTGTAAAGTCGCCACCACTTTACTCTGGATGAAATCTGTTCTATGCAGTGACTGATTACACTTCTCTATTTGGTTTCTGATGGAAGAGTCTGGGTTTAATGAATTGGAAAAGGACATTACCGCCGGACTGCATTGTGCCAATTGTACAGTTTGTTGGAGGAGGGATAACACTATGGCTTTGCTTTTCAGGGGTCAGCCTCAGCTCTAGTGCACAAGGCCCATAAAGTCATGGTTGGGGGGAGTTTGTTGAAAGAACTTGACCAACCACACAAAGCCTGGACCTCAGCTTCATCCATCACCTTTGGGTTGAATTAGAAGGGAGAATGTGATTCTAGCCTCTCGCCAACATCAGCGTCTGACCTAACAAATGATCTTATGGATGAAGGGCCTAAAATCCCTACACACCTCTCCAAAGTCTTGTAGAAAGTCTTCTCAGAAGAGCGAAGGCTGTTATACCGGCAAAGGGAATGACTCCATATTGATATCTATGGATGTCGAATGGGAGGTCAGAAAAGCTCCCGCATGTGAACATATCATCTATAACCAACAAAAGGTCTTGCCGTTTATGCGTCATTACATCTTCATTGCTCTCAGCCCCATTACAGAAGTTGTGCTTCTTGGTTTTTGTTTTAGTCCATATACATAGTATTGTGTGCTGATTATATACATGTCAGGTCAAACAAATGATCTCGGTTAATGAGAAAGTTGTCACTGGTTACGCACTGGAGATGAAATGTGTATAGAAGTCAGGATGCAAAAGGACAAGAGGGAAAGAACTTCATTAGTGGAAGAGCGGTCATTATTCCTCTTCAGAGCAAAAAGGTCAGAAAACACTTAATATGTCACACTAATGACCACACGGCACAAGGAATAACACGCACCTTACTTATACAGTCATACAGCTTATCCTAGAAGATTTTCACCGTCACCTGTTAATAGGCAGTACTGTTGCTTTAAGGTCTTATTATTAGGCGATTTTAATGATTTTTTTTCTTTTATCACGAGTTCCCTTCAGATGTTCAGGAGATGAGAAACTGCTTCATGTCACAATAATGCCACGATAGCGTTATTATTAATCCCACATACAGATCTCGGTCACTCGTCAGAGCAGTTATAGGGTAAATTGCACTATTCTCATTGGATAAACTATCTCCTATACAGACTTTATTGTCAAAAATGACATGTGTAAGTTTATACTTGGACTGGTTTTACTGGGTTTATAGCCCATGTCCTTAGCATTAATGTAAAAAATGTAATGTATCTCTCTTTCCTGTACATTCAGAATTATTGATATCATTTGATAGATAATGTTGTAAACAAACATGTTACGCACCTGTCCCAGATCTGGGCTTTCATCCCTGCATCCCGGTCCGCTGAATTCTGCTATGCTCCATGTCGGACTTTGCAGATGACCTGGGGTGTTCCCATGTGATCGTCTATACATGGCCTATCAAGACAGACACCTGTGTCTTGGTATTAAGACATCTGCTACCTGTTCCCCGTGCGCTGCCTGCCTGCTCTCTCCAGAACCTCTGCTACCTGTTCCCCGTGCGCTGCCTGCCTGCTCTCTCCAGAACCTCTGCTACCTGTTCCCCATGCACTGCCTGACTGCTCTCTCCAGAACCTCTGCTACCTGTTCCCCGTGCGCTGCCTGCCTGCTCTCTCCAGAACCTCTGCTACCTGTTCCCCATGCACTGCCTGACTGCTCTCTCCAGAACCTCTGCTACCTGTTCCCCGTGCGCTGCCTGCCTGCTCTCTCCAGAACCTCTGCTACCTGTTCCCCGTGCGCTGCCTGACTGCTCTCTCCAGAACCTCTGCTACCTGTTCCCCGTGCGCTGCCTGCCTGCTCTCTCCAGAACCTCTGCTACCTGTTCCCATTGCACTGCCTGCCTGCTCTCTCCAGGACCTCTGTTAATGAGTCGCCCCGCCTGGGCTGTGGGGTACTCGGTACCAGGTCCGGTGTTTCACAGGGGATGTCACAGTGGTGACCCGGTCTGTAACCCTGGGCGCCTATGTAAAAGGGAAAGGTCTTTAAAGGGAATAAAGTTTATGTTCGTGACGCCACCTGTGGTATTCGGTCAGTGGGTACCGACGCTGCTTTAAGGGGTCCGCTGGGGTGATCTTATGGCAGCTAGATGGTATAACTTCCCACAGGTGATGTATGTCCCCAGGGCTTCCCGGTGTGTAGATGGAAGATGGTGAATGGTGCAGTGAAGAACGAGGACACCGGTTTGCAGGCTCTTTACCTTGTTTACTGAAGACTTCAGGCAGCCACAGTCCAGGGTACCAGATCACAGGGCAGGCAGGATCCAGCCGGCTTGGAGGCAAGTTAGGAGTCCCCTTTTCCTGGTGGAAGTCAAAGCCTTCCTCTAGCGTCGTGGTGTTGTAGTCCCTTACTGCCTATGGCTTCAGATAAGGTCCTCACAGATGTTCTCTCTCTGTCCCCCATATAGGATAGGACATAATCCCTATGACTGGTGACTTGAGCCTGTTTATAGTGACTCTAGCATGCCCCCGGGCTCTAAGGGTGTCACCGTGCCTCCAGGGTATTAAGGCGGACAGGTAACTTGGAGTTCAGCTGTCCTGCCGGTCTCTGATATAAGTCGTAGAGGCCCTTACAACCTCGGTGTTCCGGCTACCGGTCTCTGCGCCTCAGAAGGAGGCAGCCTGCTCGTGGCTGGTCTCCCACTGGTGTTCCTCTCCTGTCTGCCTGCTCTCTCCAGGACCTCTGCTACCTGTTCCCATTGCACTGCCTGCCTGCTCTTTCCAGGACCTCTGCTACCTGTTCCCAGTCTCCTGTCTGCCTACTCTCTCCAGGACCTCTGCTACCTGTTCCCAGTGCATTGCCTGCTCTCTCCAGTATCTGTGCTACCTGTTCCCATTGCACTGCCTGCTCTCTCCAGGACCTCTGCTACCTGTTCCCAGTCTCCTGTCTGCCTGCTCTCTCCAGGACTTCTGCTGTTTCCATTGCACTGCCTGCTCTATCCAGGACCTCTACTACCCGTTCCCATTGCGCTGCCTGCTCTCCAGAACCTCTGCTACCTGTTCCCAGTCTCCTGCCTACCTGCTCTCTCCAGGACCTCTGCTACCTGTTCCCAGTCTCCTGTCTGCCTGCGGTCTCCAGAACCTCCACTGCCTGTTCCAGGTCTCCTGTCCGCATGTGGTCTCCAGTACCTCTACTACCTGTCTACCACGTACCTCACCTGCCTGCTTCTCTTGTGCCCACCTTCTATCTAACTTTATGTTCACTCTCTTTGCCCAGTATAAACTGTCTCAAAAAAATACTTGACTCAGATTATTCATTTCTATTGTAAAACTACTTTGCTGTTTCTATGTTCAGTCTTTTGAGTGTTTTTCTTCCACTTCAGATTTTTAAAGGGAATCTATCAGCAGGTTTTTGCTATGCAATCTAAGACGAGCATGAGCTAGAGACTGCAACACTGATTTCAACGATGTCGCACTTATTATGCTGTGTGCTGTTGTTTCAGTACAATGAGTGTTTAATCAGCAGAAGGTTATCACTAGAAGACTACAGCTCATGCGCATTCTGGTCCGAATCTGCCCCAGCACTGATTAGCAGCTTAACATACAATGTACACAGAAAACTAGACATGCTACATCTAAAAACTTTGATTACATCACAACTGCTGCTCCCAGTAAACTAAGTGACACATTGTTGGAATTAGGGTCTCTGCCCCTACATTATGCTGCTCTCAGATGAGGTGATAGATTCCCTTTAAATAAGCCTGGTGGAGAAAAGAAAGTGCATGTTACTTATTTGAATCATCTCCTTACGGAAAATGCTTTCAACTAGGAGGTTTTCAATAAAAAGGCTTCAAAACAAAACGTTTCAGGACAATAAAAACTCTTCAAAAAAGCTTGAGAAGTTCTCCAACACCGCATCTGATCACTAGCCGGTGCTCATAGCAATCCGGCTATGACAACCATAGAGGTCTGCTGGGGACCTCTGGTTGTCATGCCAACCCATCGGTGACCTGGAGTCACCGATGGGTGGGATTTCCGAAGCCCCTCCGGTAAGCGTGAGTTAAATGCTGCTGTCAGTGATTGACAGCGGCATTTAACAGGTTAACAGCCGCGGCTGGATCATGATTCCACCCGCGGATGTTAGAGGCACATGTCAGCTGTTCAGAACAGCTGACATGTGCTGGGAAAGATGTGGGTTCAGCGGCGGAGCCCACATCAAAGGGAGGATGTATGAGCTGTTTTTATAAGAAAAACAAATTAGAATAATCTAATATATAATTGCCTAGAATACTACTTCCTGCAATTTGTGCCAACTTCCTGTCCGGAGCTAATGTCCGGAGCTAATGTCCGGAGCTAATGTCCGGAGATAAGTGACGTCAACAGTGTCCAGTGTCTGATTGGTTGCCGCCTGCTGCGAGCGACCAATCAGAAACGTGCCGTACTGTGACACACTCCGCCCGCCATTTTGGTGTGATTTTTGAATTTTTACCTCACAGCAAGTTTCTACTGCGTGGAGGCGGGCCCAGTGACGTTGCTCTTCAAGCTCCTGCCGAATTTCGTCAAAAAAATGATAATACCATTTACCAAAACTATATATATTTAGTTGTGAAGTGGTTCAGTGACATTTTCACACCAATTTTGAACTTTTGTTTGGTGTTTTCTCCATATACTGCCTATTATTTTTGTTCTTTCTTACTATTATTTATTAATTGTATTATTCTTACATTTGAATAAATAAAGTATATATGGATTCTAGACTCCCGATTCTTTAGAATCGGGCTGCCATCTAGTTGGATATAAATAAATTCGAGTTCTTGGGTTACATATACACACCGCATATGCATCTATCCATCCATTTATTCCGGTAATGTGGGTCACTGTGAGAGAATGGATTTATAACATCTCGCAGGTAGCTCGGCTTTTTTCTGCTCTAACCTCCTGGGCTTTTAGTATGTTGATAAATTTTGCATCTGGTTTTTCATGAATCATAGCGTGACTCACACAGAACGTCCTCACTCAGAATTCATTCAGTGTATAATATTGTTCATCATGTCTCATTGTACGGATGCATAAATACAGGTACCGTGGTTCTGCACCTCCACGATTAACTAGTGATAGTACCATGCGTAGCTCATAAAGACGAGGGTTCAGCGTCTGGGTCCACCAGCGGTCTGTCACCTGCAAGGAGAATGCATCTGGCCTAGTTTCCTGCAGCGCCTCCACAGGAGAAATTAAACATTAAAGATTTGATTTAAATTAAGTTGGTTATTTATGTTATGAACTGAAGTGCCGAGTCCTCCAAATAGGGATGTAGCTATAGAGTGTCACACATGGCGCAAGCAGTCACCATCATTCTTATTGGAACATAGTAGGAGTCCTTTTCACAGATTTTACATCGAGGCTCAATATACTAATTGTCTCTTCAGAGAGGTAGAGGACTAGAACTCGTCCCTCTGTGAAGAGATTTAATTTCCCAGAGGAGCATTCATGGCCTATAAGTCTCCTCACTCTGACATGCCAGGCTTAGTTTGTCATTTTCCACAAGGAGAAATGTTACCCCTTAGGGTATGTGCACACATTGCGGATTCTCTGCGGATGCACAGCATTTTTTGAGGTGCAGAAACGCTGCAGATCCTCAACTGATTTACAGTACAATGTAAATCAATGAGAAAAAAAAATGCTGTGCACACTTTGCGGAAAATCCGCTGCGGAAACGCTGCGGTTTAAAAGAAGTAGCATGTCACTTCTTTTTTGTGAATCTGCAGCGTTTTTGTACCCATTCCATTATAGAAAACCGCAAGTGTAAAAAACGCAGCAAATCTGCAAGAAAACCGCAGCAAAAACGCACAAAAAAAACGCAACAAATCCGCAGGTGCGTTTTCTGCCAGGAGAGGCAGAATCCGCACCAGAAATTCCTAAGCCTAATCCGCAACGTGTGCACATAGCCTAAGACTCCTCATCGAGGCTCAAAAACTCCAGCTGATAAATCTGTCTCCAGAAAAAGGGACGTTCCTTTCAGCAGTACATTATTCCGAGTGTCGCGGTGCCTTTGAGCACTCTACTGAGGATTGAGTCTTATCCTCTGCTGTCTTAAAAAAGTATAAATGATCTCTGGAGTACAATCATAAACAATCTACATCATAGCCATGTCTAAATTCCACTTGACCTGATTAATTATTTCCCGTATACTCATATAGCTTATTTTTCCCCAAAGACAAACTCTTTATTCATTTAAATTTTTTCCCCAAAGATGTTACTTGAGATAAATATGTAATTTTAACGTTGATTTCGGCATCTGGAATTGTTTTTTTTTGTTGTTGTTTTTTGCTCCTGTGCCTCTCCAGTCCTGAGATATGGCCCTCTCTTCCCTTTATATCAATCTAATAAGTTCGGCTAACTGGGCTTTATCCTGAAGAAAAAAAAAAAAGACTAAATTTACATACAGTGAAGAGGATCCCATATCTCAAGAATGGAGAGGCAAGGACCAAAATCAAACCAAAATATAATCCAAGTTAAAAAAAAAAAGGCAAGTGACAGGTGATCCTTTTAGAAGCATTGTGTACTTACAATTGCTCAATTTGCCTTTCTACCCAGCTAATTCTTCTCTTTTCTCTGCTCTGTGTAGAAACAGGAAGTCTCTTTTCTGTGCATGAGTCATCCCCTTCTTCAACTCCTAGCTACTCCCTCCTTCCCCTGCCAGGGACTTTTGCAGTCAGGGTTGGACTGGCCCACCGGAGAACCGGAGGATTCTCTGGTGGGCCCAGGCACTGACCCCTGATGGCATACTGGCCAGCTGCCTAGGGCCATCACTGCTCCAGGGGCCCCCAGCCAGTGGTGTGTCATTAATAGCGGCTCACCCAGCAGTTATGGGGCCCTTGAGTCAGTGGCGCCCGCAAGGTGTCAGCCTGGAGACAGGAGCCTGTCCCTGCTGCTAAAGAGAAATGAATATTCACGCTTCCCCAAGCCCCCATGGGCGTGGAGAGGAGTGAGTATTCATTTCACACAGCGGGCAGTGTTAGCCGCAGGCTGAGGCTAACACTGTCTGCATGTAAATTCATAGCAGCTGCATTGGGACCCCGAAGATGGGCCCCTGCAGGGCGGCTAATCCCTGCAGCTTGGCAGTGAAGTGGAGCTGCAGAGAATCAATGCTGTCATGCTTCCTGTCCGCTGCCCGGCGCTTCCTGTCTGACACAGTGCGGCTGGATGATGTCAGAAAGCTGATGATCAGAAAGATGATGAGAAAGAGATGATGAGAAAGATGATGAGAAAGCTGACGGCGCCAAAGATGCTGCTTCCTTGATGTGTTGCGGCTGTGGGGAACGTGCAGATAGGTCAGTGTTGCTGTGCCTCTGTTTTTCTGCCTGCGTGAGTGTATGTGGTGCTGTGTGTGTGTGTGTGTGTGTGTGTGTGGTGCTGTGTGTGTATTGGAGATTCGTAATGGTGTGGGTGATGGAGAGAGCAGTGATGGGAATTGTGGGGGAGAAGGCATTGTTGTTGATGGTGGAAAAGAGGATGGAGTGGTGGAGACAATGATGGTAGTGGTGGAAAGTACAATGGTGGTTGAGGGGGAGGAGGCAATGATGGAGGTGGTGGAATGGGCATTGATAGGGGTGGTGGGTGAGAAGGCAATGATGGAGGTGGTGACGAGGACAATGATTGGGGGAAGCTATGAGGGAATACTTTTGAGGGGGCTACATTATGTTCTGTGGGGGAGGCTGCAATATGTTCTGTGTGGGGCTGCATTATTCTCTCAGGAGGCTACATCATGCTATATGAGGGGGGTGCATTATGCCCTATGAGGGGGCTACAGTATATTCTATGGGGGGCTGCACTATACCTTATGAGGGGGTTGCATTATACTCTGAGGGGGCTACATTATATTCTGTGTGGAGGGGCTGCATTATACTGTATGAGGGGGGCTGCATTATACCCTATGAGAGTGCTACATTATACCTTATGAGGGGGTTGCATTATATTTTGTGGGGTTCTACATTATACCCTATGAAGGGGGCTGCATTATAATCTATGGGGGACTACATTATATTCCGTGAGGAAGGGCTGCACTATATTCCATGAGGGGGCTACATTATATTCCATGAGGGGGGCTGCATTATGTTCCGTGAGGGTGGGCTGCATTATATTCCTTGAGGGGGGCTGCATTATATTCTATGAGGGGGGCTACATTATATTCTATGAGGGTGTTACCCCATCTCCTGCTACATAATTAAGACATATACTACCTTATATTATACCCTGTGTGGTGAAATATGTGTATATATATATATATATATATATATATATATATATATGTGTGTGTGTGTGTAGGGACATCTGTCTAGGGTTATATGTGTGACTAGTGATAATGTAGCATCTGTCCTGAAGGTAAGTCGCACCTAGGTGTTAATAGGTACTTCCTTGGGACCAGTAAGACCTCTGTCTCCAAATCTCACCAGGAGGTCTGGCTAAGGCCAAGAACAAAGGAACACTTGACACCTCTGAGTGCTTGGAGGGGAGATGCTAATTGCGGCTTGAGGGTTAGCTATTCCTGGGAACCATCTCACAAGTGTCTCCAGATGAAAATAATATATATTCATTAGTAGCGTGGCCGTGGCCCAATCAAACAGGCAGCAGTTATGATATTGGCCTGAGGGGCCGGTCTAGAAACCTGACCTCAGACCAAAGTTATAAATTTAGGCTGCAGACAAAGAATTGTGTTCACATGTGAGGGCAGCCTGAGAAGCTGATGTGTTCCAACTCCATTCACCCACCCTCAGGGAGCAGAAAGCAACTACCAGTTAGATAATTTCTGTAAGTTTTCTCCTATTTATTTTACACTGTTTTGCATAAGTTGTATGTCTTTTTATTTTCATATTTTTATACCTTTTTCTTATTGTAAGCATTGAACCTTTTGCTATTAAAGTATAAAACTTTAATAAGTTGAACCTTGAATGTTCTAAAGAATCCATAGCCTAGAGGTGTGTGAGCCTTATGAGTGATAAACATATTTTTATTAGTATTATTTCTGGGGCTCATCTCCCGGGTGTGTGGCCTGGGTCGGTGTGTGATTTATGCTCCCATTACAGCATAGGACAGAGGTTGAATGCTGGACTGAGAGTGGGGAGATAGATTAACCCTTGCAGGCACAACCCCAAGTCACGTGTGAGAGCAGGCACGTGATGAATAAGTGACACCACGGAGAAGGGATCCGTGACACCCTGATATTAGCATGTTTTACCACACAATTGGTGGTCTTGTATTTATTTCTATATAGCTACATAGTGGGCCCCAACAACGATTTTCTCTGGTGGGCCCAAGGTGCTCCAGTCCGACGCTGTTTGCAGTGATGCCTTATGTAGGAAAAGAGACTTCCTGTTTCTACGTAGAGCTTAGAAGGATTCCCTTAGTCAGTTTTTAATCATGTGATGTCATAGACCTAATGGAAAAAAGAAGAATTATGTGGGTAAAAAGGCAAAATGAGCAATTGTAAGTACACAGTGCTGTATAATATGATTACTGCATTATATTAAGAGGATAAAATCTTTGATAGGAGGAGGAGGAGTGCTTCTTTAAGGGAACCTGTTGTGCTGAAAATTAGGGAAAGCAGAAAAATATCAATATCACAGTTGCAAATGTGGAAATGTAGAAGAATGTGCTCTGGTCAGATGAAACCAAAATCGAACTTTTTGGCAACAATGCCAAACGATATGTTTGGCGTAAAGGCAACACAGCTCATTACTCTGAACACACCATCCCCACTGTCAAACATGGTGGTGGAAGCATCATGGTTTGGGCCTGCTTTTCTTCAACAGGGATAGGGAAGATGGTTAAAATTGATGGGAAGATGGATGGAGCCAAATACAGGACCATTCTTGAAGAAAACCTGTTGGAGTCTGCAAAAGACCTGAGACTGGGACAGATTTGTCTTCCAACAAGACAATGATCCCAAACATAAAGCAAAATCTACAATGGAATGGTTCACAAATAAACATATCCATGTATTAGAATGGCCAAGTCAAAGTCCAGACCTCAATCCAATCGAGAATCTGTGGAAAGAGCTGAAAACTGCTGTTCACAAACGATCTCCATCAAACCTCACTGAGCTCGAGCTGTTTGCCAAGGAAGAATGGGCAAGAATTACTCTCGATGTACAAAACTGATAGAGACATACCCCAAGCGACTGCAGCTGTAATCGCAGCAAATGGTGGCGCAACAAAGTATTAAGGTAAAGGGGCTGAATAATATTGTACGCCCCACTTTTCAGTTTTTGAATTTCCACATTAATTTAAAATAACCAATAAATTTCATTCAACTTCACAATTGTATTCCACTTGTTGATTCTTCACCAAAAATTTACATTTGGTATCTTTATGTTTGAAGCATGATATGTGGGAAAAGGTTGAAAAGTTCAAGTGGGCTGAATACTTTCGCAAGGCACTGTAATGGTTATAATCCCTTATTGCAAAAACTTGTGAGTGTTAAAAATAAATATTAGTCATTGTGGACAATCCTGCAGATAAAGTGTGAAAGTGATTTAAGAAAATGGCTGTTCCAAAGTATAACAGTTATTTTTATCTCAAATTATAATAGTCAACTGCTAGAAAGTCACTTCCACCAGTCAGGAGTAGCAATAAGTATAACAAGGTTTCATCTTCTCTTGTTTGTGTGGGTTTCCTCCGGGTTCTCCGGTTTTATCCCACACTCCGAAGACATACTGATAGGGAATCTAGATTGTGAGCCCCAATGGGGACAGTGATGATGATGTCTGTAAAGCGCTATGATGGGGCTATATAAGCAATGCATAATAAGTAAATAATAATAAATAAGTATAGCTGATGTATATAAAGCACAATCATTTCTCAAAGCTGCAAAGTCTGATTTTCGGGATCTGGCAGTGCACCAGTTTGTATGGTCTCAGGTGTAATAAGCCAATTTAACCCCTTACCAGATTAATCCCTGGTAGAGTTTGGCCCAGCCAAACTATTCCCCAGATATAAACTGTCATAGGCCAAATCATACCTGGGTGTGTAAAATAGCCTAGGCCAAGCTATATCTCTCTAGGGTACAATATACCCCTCTATTTTATAAGTTCTTGTAAATGACATAGATTTAGTGCCAGTGTCCCTGCACGCTGCTCCTCTCCCCCGGCAGTGACTCACTCACCGCTGCGGCCACCATCCCGCATTTCCTCCTCCTTCTCCGGTTGCTAGAGCACTGTGCTTAGGGCGTCCAAGCTCCCTCCTTCTTAAAGAGGCAGTGTGCGTAATCCTAAAGTGTTCCCAGCTACTGGCTGGGAGACACTTATCACTTAAGGAACCTCCACCTTCACGTTTGTTCCGAACACGCTTCCTAGTTCTCAGGTCCCTGTCTGTTATTTCCCTCTAGTTCCTCTAGTGCTGTCTGTCCCTAACCTCCATGCCAATACCTGCCTTGTCAGTTTTTATTTCAGCCGGACCTGACTGCACCTGCCATGCCAATCTGTATAAAGATGGCACTATACATAATAAGTGAGTACACAGTATACTAATGGACTGTGCTATACATAAAAAGTGAGTACCTTATATACTAAGGGATGGTGTTATACATAATAAGTGAGCACATTATATACTAAGGGACTCTGCTATACATAATAAGGCTACAATCTTGTATCATTGTCCTCCCCTCCACATCCTATCATTGCCTTCTCCATCATTGCCTTCTCTACCACTCTATCATTGCCCTCTCCACCATCAGCATCATTGCCCTCACCACCCTCATCATTGCCCTCTCCACCACCGCCATCATTGCCTTCTCCCCCACCCCAATCATTGCACACTCCACCACCCCAATCATTGCCCTCTCCACCGTCTCAATCATTGCCATCCCTCATCACCTCCATCATTGGCTTCACCACCTCCATCATCATTGCCCTCTCCACCACCCCAATCATTGCCCTCACCCATCACCTCCGTCATTGCCCTCTCTACCACCTCAATCATTGTTCTCCCCACCACCCCATCATTGCTCTCTCCACCACCTCCATTATTGCCCTCTCCACCACCCCTATTATTGCCCTCTCCACCACCCCAATCATTGCCCTCTCTCATCACCTCCATCATTACCTTCTCCACCACAACCATCATTGCCCTCTCCACCACCCCAATCATTGCCCTCACCCATCACCTCCATTATTGCCCTCTCCACCACCTGTTGTGAATTCTGTGGCAGAGCTCCCTCCTGTGGTCACAGGTGGTACTTCGGCTGATTCTCTCTGTGAGCTTCTGTTGGTGGAGGGAAGTGGTACTGCGGCTTCTGAGTTTCCTCCCTCAGGTGATCTGGTGAGGTCGTTAGGTGCTTCTCTACTTAACTCCACCTAATGCTTTGATCCTGGCTTCCTTCCTGTCAATGTTCCAGTGTTGGACTTGCTTTTCCCTGGGTCATTCCTGTGGCCTGCTGCTCTGCATAGCTAAGTTCTTCTTTGCTATTTGTTTGCTATTTTTTCTGTCCAGCTTGTCTAATTTGTTGCTGGAAGCTCTGGGACGCAGAGGGTGTACCTCCGTGCCGTTAGTTCGGTACGGAGGGTCTTTTTGCCCCCTTTGCGTGGTTTTCTTTAGGGTTTTGTGTAGACCGCAAAGTTGCCTTTTCTATCCTCGCTCTGTTAAGAAAGTCGGGCCTCACTTTGCTGAATCTATTTCATCTCTACGTTTGTCTGTTCATCTTAACTCACAGTCATTATATGTGGCGGGCTGCCTTTTCCTTTGGGGTATTTCTCTGAGGCAAGGTAGGCTTATTTTCTATCTTCAGGCTAGTTAGTTTCTCAGGCTGTGCCGAAATGCATAGGCAGAGTTAGGCGCAATCCACGGCTGCCTCTAGTGTTGTTTGGAGAGGATTAGGGATTGCGGTCTGCAGAGTTCCCACGTCTCAGAGCTCGTTCTATGATTTTGGGTTATTGTCAGATCACTGTATGTGCTCTGACCGCTAGGTCCATTGTGGTACTGAATTGCCTTTCATAACAGTACAGGAAGCCAAAAGTACTAATGATTCTCAATAGAGGGAAAGGAGAAGTTCTGAGACCATTTTTTTTTTCTTTGCACTGTGTTTTGCCTTTTTTTTCCCCTAGACATTTGGGTGGTTCAGTACACAGGTGTAGCGATGGACATTAGAAGTCTGTCTTCATTTGTGGATCAGCTCTCGGCAAGAGTACAAAAGATTCAAGACACTATTGATCAGAAATCTATGTTAGAACCAAGAATTCCTATTCCTGATTTGTTTTTTGGAGATAGAACTAAGTTTCTGAGTTTCAAAAATAATTGCAAATTATTTCTGGCCTTGAAACCTCGCTCCTTTGGTGATCCAGTTCAACAGGTTTTGATTGTTATTTCTTTTTTGCGCGGCGACATTCAGGACAGGGCATTTTCTCTTGCGTCAGGAGATCCTGCATTGAGTAATATCGATGCGTTTTTCCTGGCGCTCGGATTGCTGTACGATGAACCTAATTCAGTGGATCAGGCAGAGAAAAATTTGCTGGCTCTTTGTCAGGGTCAGGATGAGATAGAGGTATATTGTCAGAAATTTAGAAAGTGGTCCGTGCTCACTCAATGGAATGAATCTGCGCTGCCAGCTATGTTCAGAAAGGGTCTCTCTGAAGCCCTTAAGGATGTCATGGTGGGATTTCCTATGCCTGCTGGTTTGAATGAGTCTATGTCTTTGGCCATTCAGATCGGTCGACGCTTGCGTGAGCGTAAATCTGTGCACCATTTGGCGGTATTACCTGACCTTAAACCTGAGCCTATGCAGTGCGATAGGACTTTGACCAGAGTTGAACGGCAAGAACACAGACGTCTGAATGGGCTGTGTTTCTACTGTGGTGATTCCACTCATGCTATCTCTGATTGTCCTAAGCGCACTAAGCGGTTCGCTAGGTCTGCCACCATTGGTACGGTACAGTCAAAATTTCTTCTGTCCGTTACCTTGATCTGTTCTTTGTCATCGTATTCTGTCATGGCATTTGTGGATTCAGGCGCTGCCCTGAATTTGATGGACTTGGAGTATGCTAAGCGTTGTGGGTTTCTCTTAGAGCCCTTGCAGTGTCCTATTCCATTGAGAGGAATTGATGCTACGCCTTTGGCCAAGGATAAGCCTCAGTACTGGACCCAGCTGACCATGTGTATGGCTCCTGCACATCAGGAGGTTATTCGCTTTCTGGTGTTGCATAATCTGCATGATGTGGTCGTGTTGGGGTTGCCATGGCTACAAGCCCACAATCCAGTATTAGATTGGAAATCCATGTCGGTGTCCAGCTGGGGTTGTCAGGGGGTACATGGTGATGTTCCATTTCTGTCAATTTCGTCATCCACCCCTTCTGAGGTTCCAGAGTTCTTGTCTGATTACCGGGATGTATTTGATGAGCCCAAGTCCGATGCCCTACCTCCGCATAGGGATTGTGATTGTGCTATCAATTTGATTCCTGGTAGTAAATTCCCAAAAGGTCGACTGTTTAATTTATCCGTGCCTGAGCACGCCGCTATGCGCAGTTATGTGAAGGAATCCCTGGAGAAGGGGCATATTCGCCCGTCATCGTCACCATTAGGAGCAGGGTTCTTTTTTGTAGCCAAGAAGGATGGTTCGCTGAGACCTTGTAATAAATAAGATCACGGTTAAATTTCAGTACCCCTTGCCATTGTTATCTGATTTGTTTGCTCGGATTAAGGGGGCTAGTTGGTTCACCAAGATAGATCTTCGTGGTGCGTATAATCTGGTGCGAATCAGGTGAGGAGATGAATGGAAAACTGCATTTAATACGCCCGAGGGTCATTTTGAGTATCTAGTGATGCCATTCGGACTTGCCAATGCTCCATCAGTGTTTCAGTCCTTTATGCATGACATCTTCTGAGAGTACCTGGATAAATTCCTGATTGTGTACTTGGATGACATTTTGGTCTTCTCGGATGATTGGGAGTCTCATGTGAAGCAGGTCAGAACAGTTTTTCAGGTCCTGCGTGCTAATTCTTTGTTTGTGAAGGGATCAAAGTGTCTCTTTGGTGTGCAGAAGGTTTCATTTTTGGGGTTCATCTTTTCCCCTTCTACTATCGAGATGGATCCTGTTAAGGTCCAAGCCATCCATGATTGGACTCAGCCGACATCTCTGAAAAGTCTGCAAAAGTTCCTGGGCTTTGCTAATTTTTATCGTCGCTTCATCTGCAATTTTTCTAGTATTGCCAAACCATTGACCGATTTGACCAAGAAGGGTGCTGATTTGGTCAATTGGTCTTCTGCTGCTGTGGAAGCTTTTCAAAAGTTGAAGCGTCGTTTTTCTTCTGCCCCTGTGTTGTGTCAACCAGATGTTTCTCTTCCGTTCCAGGTCGAGGTTGATGCTTCTGAGATTGGAGCAGGGGCTGTTTTGTCGCAGAGAGGTTCTGATTGCTCAGTGATGAAACCATGCGCTTTTTTTTCCAGGAAGTTTTCGCCTGCTGAGCGAAATTATGATGTGGGCAACCGAGAGTTGCTGGCCATGAAGTGGGCATTCGAGGAGTGGCGTCATTGGCTTGAAGGAGCTAAGCATCGCGTGGTGGTATTGACTGATCATAAGAACTTGACTTATCTTGAGTCTGCTAAGCGGTTGAATCCTAGACAGGCTCGTTGGTCGCTGTTTTTTGCCCGTTTTGACTTTGTGATTTCGTACCTTCCAGGCTCTAAAAATGTGAAGGCGGATGCTCTGTCTAGGAGTTTTGTGCCCGACTCTCCGGGTTTGTCTGAGCCGGCGGGTATCCTCAAGGAAGGAGTAATTGTGTCTGCCATCTCCCCTGATTTGCGGCGGGTGCTGCAAAAATTTCAGGCTAATAAACCTGATCGTTGTCCAGCGGAGAGACTGTTTGTCCCTGATAGGTGGACCAATAAAGTTATCTCTGAGGTACATTGTTCGGTTTTGGCTGGTCATCCTGGAATCTTTGGTACCAGAGAGTTAGTGGCTAGATCCTTTTGGTGGCCGTCTCTTTCGCGGGATGTGTGTGCTTTTGTGCAGTCCTGTGGGATTTGTGCTCGGGCTAAGCCCTGCTGTTCTCGTGCCAGTGGGTTGCTTTTGCCCTTGCCGGTCCCGAAGAGGCCTTGGACACATATCTCTATGGATTTTATTTCTGATCTTCCCGTTTCTCAAAAGATGTCAGTCATTTGGGTGGTCTGTGATCGCTTTTCTAAGATGGTCCATCTGGTACCCTTGTCTAAATTGCCTTCCTCCTCTGATTTGGTGCCATTGTTCTTCCAGCATGTGGTTCGTTTACATGGCATTCCAGAGAATATCGTTTCTGACAGAGGTTCCCAGTTTGTTTCAAGGTTTTGACGAGCCTTTTGTGGTAGGATGGGCATTGACTTGTCTTTTTCCTCGGCTTTCCATCCTCAGACTAATGGCCAGACCGAACGAACCAATCAGACCTTGGAAACATATCTGAGATTCTTTGTTTCTGCCAATCAGGATGACTGGGTGTCCTTTTTGCCTTTGGCTGAGTTCGCCCTTAATAATCGGGCCAGCTCGGCTACCTTGGTTTCGCCATTTTTCTGCAATTCTGGGTTCCATCCTCGTTTCTCTTCAGGACAGGTTGAGTCTTCGGACTGTCCTGGTGTGGATACTGTGGTGGACAGGTTGCAGCAGATTTGGACTCATGTAGTGGACAATTTGACTTTGTCCCAGGAGAAGGCTCAACGTTTCGCTAATCGCAGACGCCGTGTGGGTCCCCGACTTCGTGTTGGGGATCTGGTTTGGTTATCTTCTCGTCATATTCCTATGAAGGTTTCCTCTCCTAAGTTTAAACCTCGTTTCATTGGTCCGTATAGGATTTCTGAGGTTCTTAATCCTGTGTCTTTTCGTCTGACCCTTCCAGATTCTTTTTCCATACATAACGTATTCCATAGGTCATTGTTGCGGAGATACGTGGCACCTATGGTTCCATCTGTTGATCCTCCTGCCCCGGTTTTGGTGGAGGGGGAATTGGAGTATATTGTGGAGAAGATTTTGGATTCTCGTGTTTCTAGACGGAAACTCCAGTATCTGGTTAAATGGAAGGGTTATGCTCAGGAAGATAATTCCTGGGTTTTTGCCTCTGATGTCCATGCTCCCGATCTTGTTCGTGCCTTTCATGTGGCTCATCCTGGTCGGCCTGGGGGCTCTGGTGAGGGTTCGGTGACCCCTCCTCAAGGGGGGGGTACTGTTGTGAATTCTGTGGCAGAGCTCCCTCCTGTGGTCACAGGTGGTACTTCGGCTGATTCTCTCTGTGAGCTTCTGTTGGTGGAGGGAAGTGGTACTGCGGCTTCTGAGTTTCCTCCCTCAGGTGATCTGGTGAGGTCGTTAGGTGCTTCTCTACTTAACTCCACCTAATGCTTTGATCCTGGCTTCCTGTCAATGTTCCAGTGTTGGACTTGCTTTTCCCTGGATCATTCCTGTGGCCTGCTGCTCTGCATAGCTAAGTTCTTCTTTGCTATTTGTTTGCTATTTTTTCTGTCCAGCTTGTCTAATTTGTTGCTGGAAGCTCTGGGACGCAGAGGGTGTACCTCCGTGCCGTTAGTTCGGTACGGAGGGTCTTTTTGCCCCCTTTGCGTGGTTTTCTTTAGGGTTTTGTGTAGACCGCAAAGTTGCCTTTTCTATCCTCGCTCTGTTAAGAAAGTCGGGCCTCACTTTGCTGAATCTATTTCATCTCTACGTTTGTCTGTTCATCTTAACTCACAGTCATTATATGTGGGGGGCTGCCTTTTCCTTTGGGGTATTTCTCTGAGGCAAGGTAGGCTTATTTTCTATCTTCAGGCTAGTTAGTTTCTCAGGCTGTGCCGAGTTGCATAGGCAGAGTTAGGCGCAATCCACGGCTGCCTCTAGTGTTGTTTGGAGAGGATTAGGGATTGCGGTCTGCAGAGTTCCCACGTCTCAGAGCTCGTTCTATGATTTTGGGTTATTGTCAGATCACTGTATGTGCTCTGACCGCTAGGTCCATTGTGGTACTGAATTACCTTTCATAACAACCACCCAAATTATTGCCCTCTCCACCACCCCAATCATTGCCCTCCCTCATCACCTCCATCATTACCTTCTCCACCACAACCATCATTGCCCTCTCGACTACCCCAATCATTACCATCACCCATCACTTCAATCATTGCCCTCTCCACCACCCCAATCATTGTTCTCCCCAACACCTCTATCATTGCCCTCTCCACCACCTCCATCATTGCCCTCTCCACCACCTCTATCATTACCCTCTCCACCAGCTCCATCACGGTTCTCCCCACCACCTCCATCATTGCCCTCTCCTCAACCACCTCCACCATTGTTCTCCTCCACCACCTCCATCATTGTTCTCCCCCACCACCTCCAGATCATGAGTAAGACTCTAATTGAAATGCGTTGATCGTCCTCACTGGTGTGCCAGGTGTTTGCTATGCATATTTTTTTAAGAACATTATACATTTTTAAGTTGTCCAATAAAGCTTCACAAAGTTGTAGCTGCCTCTGCCTCAAGCTGGATCATTTCTCCTCTTGTTCTCATTTGGCGTGGGTGCTCACCCCGATCCATGCTGGGCGTTGGCAGGTTTGGGGATTTCATCGCAGACCGGTAAGCTGACACAACTGCTTGTAATGCGTAACTACTGAGAAGTGCGGTAGGATCCTTTAACTCATAATATCTTTGTGGAAGTCTAATATTTTTACTGATTGAAGTTTCTCTGGTTCATATAATAAAAGTTTATGTGTTTAGAACATTAAGATTTAAGTCAGTTATCTTCTCACATAACTTACCTGACAAACCTGAACCCCCGATGAGAGGCTGAAAAATTAAGTAATTCTGGTGTATATCACTCAACACTGCTGATATCAAAGGGGGCATAATCTGAAGGGGTATTAAATGGCCTACGCCATAATATACCCGGGATATAATCAAGCCTTTAACTATGGGTATAGTCTGAACTTGGGGTATACTATGGCCTGTTACACCTGTACTGGTACCAGCCTGTGCGCATGGAAGCAGCCACTGACCAGTATACAGAGCTGCGGGGTCCACTCCACACATTGTAAACATTTGGGGATAGTGACTGCCTCCTTATTCAGCTGAGCTCTCCCTCCATCAGCCTTAGGTTGGGTGTAGATCAGTGTTCCCCAACTCCGGTCCTCAAGAGCCACCAACAGGTCTTGTTTTCAGGATTTCCATAGTATTGCACAGGTGATAATTGCATCACCTGCACAGGCAATAATTCCATCACCTGTGCAATACTAAGGAAATCCTTAAAACATGACCTGTTGGTGGCTCTTGAGGACCGGAGTTGGGGAACATTGGTGTAGATGACAATATCGTCTCTCGGTCTGATTATGCTAATCTCACTTTTGATCAGAGTGTGAGCCGATTCTCTCTGATGAAGAGAAGATGGCAAAAAAATTAAAAAAAAATTCCATCTTCTCCATTCTGTCAGTCTGTGAAAATCTGAAAATCAAACTGCACTCAGAAACCTTCCGTGGTGAACTTAAAGAAGAAGTTCACATTGTCTCCAAATATCATTTCTCAAGACTTGAAAGCTTCCGTACCTTTCATCTATTCTTTTACCAAACAGCCTACACAAGGTCACTCTACCGCCATTATTCAGGAGCGCATGTGTCTCCTCTGTGCTTACAGAAAGAAGAAAAAAAGAACACAATTGCTATTTAAGTCACCACTTATTAACACTCACGGACAAATGTGCCATTATAAGCATATAGTGAGCTTCTTCCATAGGTTACATTCTGCAATGATTAGCGACATGTAGAAGGACGGCAAAGATGACGAGCCAGTTTTCAATTACTGATAAGGTCGTTGTACAGAGCAGCTGCAAAACATAATGAAATCTCAGATTTTGTGCTCAGTGCATATGATATCAAGGTCAAAACCGCTGCAATGTGTGCAAATGTGCTGTTATGAATGTCAGAATATTCATAATATATTTATGTGTAGATAGATAGATAGATAGATAGATTGATAGATAGATAGATAGATAGATAGATAGATAGATAGATAGATAGATAGATAGTGTATATAGCATGATGTAGGAGCTGAAATCATTTTCATAAAATCACTGTTTTCTGTGCTATAGTTCTAGCAGTGCTCAGAATGCTCAGAAATCTGCCAATCAGTAATGGAGGCGTGGTTACACAGAGATGTTGACTAGGAGGCCCGAGACAACTAGTCCTGCAGTGATAATCCTCTGCTGATAAAACACTGATTTTATTGTAACAGCAAAACACAGCCTAGCAAGTGACACATCACTGGAACCAGGGTCTCTGTTCCTACTTCATGTGCTGTCAGGTTCCTTTTTAAGTAAAGCAATGTATCTGTAAAAAAATATTGACTGTTCAGGACTTTTTGATAATTTGTTCAGAAAAAAAAAATAAAACTCAAGTAGGCAATCCTGCAGACCACTGGCTTTTTATCTCACTGCGTGCTTGAGGTTAATTATGTCAAATACACCATATATGTAGGAATGCTAGACTAAATGTACGACATTAATAAGGGAATTTTTGGTGTACACATCACCAGTCTCATTAAGATGTTTTTTCAGAATACACAATTTTATAAAATGTGAATGTTTAGACTAATTCTATGTTAAAGTCTCTAGGATTTTTTGCAGTTAATGTGTTATTTTAATTTAATAAGCATATTGCATAATTTCTTCAAGCTGCATTGTTCAGATATTATTGGTTGATTAACCCCTTAATGACTGCTGATACGCCTTAAAACAGTAGCTGCTAAGGAGCCTTATTCCATCATCGCCATTTTAAAGGGAACCTGTCACCCCCAAAATCGAAGGTAAGCTAAGCCCACCGGCATCAGGGGCTTATCTACAGCATTCTGTAATGCTGTAGATGAGCACCCGATGTATCCTGAAAGATGAGAAAAAGAGGTTAGATTATACTCACGTAGGTGTTAAAGGGGTATGCTCATCTCTAAGATTCTATGCCAATATGTAGTAGGTGTAATATTAATAATACTAGCTAATACCCCCAATTAGAAATGTAGTATAGTTTTACTGATACACTTACCCCATGTGCATCACAGTAGCTGAGATATCCATGGTTACGACCACTCATATAGTAACAGTTAGTTGATAGTGGTCATAACCATGGATACCTAAGCTACTGCAATGCCTGCACATGAAGAAGGAGACATGGCGAATCAGAAGAACCATACTACATCTCTAATTGGATATATTTGCTAATATTATTATTATACCTACTACATATTGAGATATGATCTTGGAGAGGGGAATACCCCCTTTAACGTACTGATCAGTGGATATCCAACCGCTGAGATTTGTGCCGATTGGCAGAATAGGGAATTTTTATCCTTATCCCCAATTTGGAACTTTTACCCCTGTTCCAAAATGAAGTAGCAGGTCAAACGCCCGACCACCACTCCATTCATTATCTATGGGGCTGGTAGAAAAAGCCGAGCTCAGCACTCAGCAGCCTTATAGGAAGGTCGCACATGCATACGGCCTTCGATTCTGACAAGGAGTTCAATTGGTCCCGGAGGAAAATTTGGACCTGAGCTGCCACCCCCATGTTCGTTGGATGTTTGGACCATTGTAGTGTTCCAGATCCCGTGAAGATATACATGTTCACTCTTCAATGTAATAATGTCCCCCATTCTGTAATAATGTTCCCAATCCTGTCCCTTTCCTGTATTAATGTCCACCGTCTTGGGCTCCTTCCTGTAATAATGCCCCTATCTTGGGCCCCTTCCTGTTATAATGTCCACCTCCTGGACCCTTTCTAGGTATAATGTCTTCCATGCTGGGCATTTTCCTGATATAATGTCCCCCATCCTGGGCCCCTTGCAGTAATAAAGTCCCTCATCCCGGGCCCCTTCTTGTAATAATGTCCCTAATCAGGGATCCAGATCTCTCGATGACTGAGATTATAACCCAGACCAGGTGCCGCTGACATTTCACCACCTCCAAATCCTGTGACTGCTAATGGATCATTATTAATGATATTAACCATTGCCAACAATTAGTGGCTAATCAAGAGGAAAATGCAGATTTATTCATTACTTGTCTATGCATGGTCACGTATTCTCCAGCAATTAACCGGTTTGGAAATACTTCATTTACATTCAGCTTTGTATACAAGACTGATCAGCTTTGTAAGGTTTTGTAAAGATAATATGTTATTACTTTTGATAATATTAAAACAATATAATATATTCCAAGGGTGTAGCCACAATAGGTGAAAGGGTGCAATCGCACCCAGACCCTGGACCTATACTTTTATTTTAAAGACTTGAGCCCAAAGAGCTTCGAGTTACGCCACTGATAGATTCATGAAAAGTTTTTCTTGTTTCTAATATAATATGGGGAGAATTTATGACAACCGTCTGACAGCAAAACTGCTTGTTTCCCATAGCAACCAATCACATCTCAGCTTTCATTTGCTAAAGGTGCTTTTGAAAATGAAAGCTGCGCTGTGACTGGTTGCCAGAGGCAACAAAGACAAGTTTTTTTTGGCAGATGGTGTCCCCTGTCCTCTTCATCTTTTTTTGTTGACAAGCTGGTAAAAACAGACACAGATATGAAGCTACGCCTAAATTTGCTGCTACAGATGAGCAAATTAATTCGGAACTAATCAAATTCATTATGAATTTCCTGCAAAATGTTTAATTTTTCGTGATTTGATTTGCTCAAATTCAAGCAATTTTGCCGGTTTTTGACAGCCGGAAAGCAGCTAGAAGAAAAAAAGTTATATTCACCTCTCCTTGACTTTCCCCGTACCTCTTCCACCGGTCCTCCGATCACCTTTTTTCTTTATGTCCTCTCGTACTCCTGTTCTTCACAAGGCCTCACACCATCACATGAGACGCATCTCACATCATGTGTCGCACCCCTTATGATGGCGGGGGGGTTATTGCAAAAGGTAAAATGTGTGGGAAATCCACATCTGGTGAAGTACGTACTTTTACTTCAGGAACCCTCGTTACTTCCCAGTCCATAGGACCGGTTCCGGCTACAAACAAGACAGAAGACCTTGGGTCCGGGTTAGCAGGTTCTTCTTTACTGTGCACTTCATTTACACGTGGCTACAACATCCATATTAAGAGAAAATCTCTTTTTCATGATGTTCCCTTGGTTTTGTGCTCCATCAGTCCTAGTTCCTGTCCTATCCCGAGACCCACCATCTTTACCCTACTCTGCGACCTGGCTGACATTTTCCTCATCAGGTAAACAGGGGCATAACTCTCTATAGCTCTTCTGGACCTTGGGCCCAAGACTGTCCCTGCATCCAGACATGGCCGAAGATGTGCCCTCATTCTTCTAGGAAACACTTGTACTAATTGAACTCGTTATTCTCAGCTGAACCTTCACTAGAACCTGCTAACTCTGTTATGTTTAGCCTTGCTCCCCAATCCACCCAGAACACGCACTTACTGAGTTCTCGACTCTGACTGACCCTCTAACTCACTGTAACTGTATGGAAACATTTTTTTTATAAAACCCTTCCAACCCCTTCCAAACTGTGAGCTAATCCCAACTCTATTAACTATCTAATCCTTAGTGTTGTGCAAACAGTATCCTATCTACTGTATGGTTCCCTAAGTGGACAGACTGCCCGCATTTCCAGGGACAGCCTTAAGGTACCGTTACACTAAACGATTTACCACGATCACGATCGTTGGTAAGTCGTTGTGTGGTCACTGGGGAGCTGTCACACAGACAGTTCTCTCCAGCGACCAACTATCAGGGGAACAACTTCGGCATCGTTGAAACTGTCTTCGGGTTACTAAGTACAGGGCCGCGCTTAGTAACCCGATATTTACCCTGGTTACCTGTTGTGAATTCAGCTTTTGGGCTCCCTCCGGTGGTTGTAGAGGGTAATGCAGTTGTGCCTGGACTGCAGGATTGGACAGGTGTATCTACTAATTGCAAAACTGACTGGGGTATATAGCTTTGCAGGACTCTTTAGTCCCTGCCAGTTGTCCATTGTTTTTGGAGGATTCACTTCCCTGCTGCTCTCTCCAGTTTGCTGTGCTTTTCTACAAAGATAAGTCCTGGCTTTGTTTTTGCTGTCCACCTGCTGTGGACCTTATAGTTCTGTGCATATTCATGTTTTTGTCTTGTCCAGCTTTGTCTGTGAAGGATTTTTTTGCAGCCATGCTGTGTCTCTGGAGATGCAGATATACCCTCCATGTCTTTAGTCAGATGTGGTGATTTGTATTTTCTGTGGTGGATATTTTCTAGCGTTTTAATACTGACCGCATAGTACTCTGTTCTATTCTTTCTTTTTAGCTAGTATGGCCTCCTATGCTAAAATCTGATTTCATATCTGCGTATGTTATTTCCCTCTCCTCTCACAGTCAATATGTGTGGGGGGCTATCTATCCTTTGGGGATTTTCTCTGAGGCAAGATAGGTTTCCTGTTTCTGTCTTTAGGGGAAGTTAGATCGTAGGCTGTGTCGAGGGGTCTAGGGAGCGTTAGGTACCCCCCATGGCTACTTCTAGTTGCGCTGCTACGTTCAGGGTTTGCGGTCAGTACAGGGACCACCTTCTCCAGAGTCTGTCTCATGCTGCTCCTAGGCCACCAGATCATAACAGTTACCATTGTAAAAGTAAAAAAAAAACACTACATACTCACATTCCGATGTCTGTCACGTCCCCCGGCGTCAGCTTCCCTGCACTGTGTAAGCGCCGGCCGTAAAGCAGAGCGATGACGTCACGGCTGTGCTCTGCTTTACGGCCAGCCGGCGCTGACACAGTGCAGGGAAGCTGACGGCGAGGGACGTGACAGACATCGGAATGTGAGTATGTAGTGTTTTTTTTTTTACTTTTACAATGGTAACCAGGGTAAATATCGGGTTACTAAGCGCGGCCCTGCACTTAGTAACCCGATATTTACCCTGGTTACCAGTGAATACATCGCTGGATCGGCGTCACACACGCCGATTCAGCGATGACAGCGGGTGATCAGCGACCAAAAAAAGGTCCTGATCATTCCCCAGTGACCAACGATCTCCCAGCAGGGGCCTGATCGTTGGTCGCTGTCACACATAAAGATATCGTTAGCGGGATCGTTGCTATGTCACAAAAAGCGTGACGTTGCAGCGATATCCTTAACGATATCATTATGTGTGAAGGTACCTTTAGGCATAGCCTGTAGGAGAACTGAACACACACACCAGCCATAGGGATAACATATAATTATCACACATTAATGCATAAAACTAAACAACACCGTCACAACCCCCCTCTTGCCATGACATCAACTTCATCTCAGCCTTCCCTCTACATGGGCACACCAGTTTTTCCAGTTGATTGCTAAACAGGTGCATGATTTTCCAGGGAAACTGTTGTTTTACCCACCACAAAGGTTTGTAAATCACAGTCCAAGAGGTTGCCCTAAACGGGAATGACACCCATCTGCAGAAAGCTGTTAAAACCGTGTTCTCAAGTTTGAAATCCCTATTCTTTTAATAAGGGAATAAGGTTCAGATCTTGAGGGGTCTGATTGCTGGGACCCCCACTGATCCTGATATTTTGGATGCCTGGAAAAAGTACCGCACTGAGCTAGGCGGGTCTTGGGCATTCCCATAAAAATGAATGGAGTGGCGGTGCACACGATAGACCTCCACTGCATTCACACCCAATTCTCGTGATCAGTGGGGGATCCCAGCGGTCAGACCCCCAGTGATCGTGAAGTTGTCCACTATCCCATGGATAGTGCTAACTTTCAAACTTGAGAACACACTTTTAAGGGATGAATATTGCCTTATAGTTAAGATATCCACCAATAGTTGGCACTAGACTGCTAGCTGTCTTCTTCCCTGGAGGAAAGCTAATTTGCATATCTTTTTTCCCACGAAGCATTAGCTAGCCCATAAATATCTCAATGCCAACCGGCAGTCTCCACAAGGAAAAATAGCACCCCAGTTGTGACCCTATTTGTAGTGACCCTTTGAACCCTTGGAGCAAAAAAGAAATATCTAAAGAAAATACTTTCTTGGTGCTACAGCTTTTCGTGACACTTGAATTTACACATAGTTGTAATTTTCTTTTCCAGACATCTTTTTGATTTCCACATCCTTTTCATATCAGCAGAAATCTCACTATTGTGGTATTAATGGGGACAAAAAAATCTTTTTTTATCTCCCCTTTTGTCCGCCATTACCCTTTTGTGGTTTACTTCATTTTTAGGAGAAATGCAAATTCCCCAGTTGAGTTATTTTTTTTATGCACCTCCGTAAAAAAGAGGCACATCAGAAGGGTGTACATGAAACAATAGCGATTGTCATAGATTTAGCGCTTCAGGTGATTTAGAGCTCAATTTGGAGCCACCCTCAGTTTGGAGCCACTCTCAATTTAGAGCCACCCTCAATTTGGAGCCACTCTCAATGTGGAACTATCCTGAATTTGGAACCATCCTCAATTTGGAGCCACCCTCAATTTGGAGCCACCCTCAATTTGGAGCCACTCTCAATGTGGAACTACCCTGAATTTGGAACCACCCTCAATTTGGAGCCACTCTCAATTTGGATCCACTCTCAGGTTGGAGCCACCCTCAATTTGGAGCTACTCTCCCTTTGGAGCCACCCTCAGTTTGGGGCCATCAGGACAGCACGTGCAGGTCATGTATAGCATTCGTACTCCATTACTGCTCAGCTTTAATATATATGAGACATGTTAGAGTTACTATCTCCGCTAATATAGGATAAGATCTGGTATGTCTGCCATGCAATAGCTGTTATGAGAGGGTTTCTCATCAAGCACTAGGCACTTTAATGATTTGGCAGCTAGGGTTAATATACCATCCCACACATAACAAAGTAGGGAGATAGTGATCCTTATATACACTATAGACACACTATTAGGTGTCTTAACAGATCCATTATAGCATTGCACTATATATGTCTACCTCTTTGCCTTTGGGCAGTCTCTGTTACGAACTTGAAGATTTGATGCGGTTGCTTTGCATGGTCATGCACCTGCGGTCATATTTTGCATGTGCGTTTTCCTAAAGACAGAGTATTTTATCTTATACATGTAATCATATTATATTTTTTTCTTGTGTATTTAATAAAATTTGTTAATTTTAGACCTATGACAGTTTCTTCCTATATTCTTTTGTTGTTTTTTTCTATTTTTCTGGGAAGAGTCATTTGAATAGGCCAGATTTATATGTGATTCTTGGAGCCACCCACAGTTTGGAGCCACCCTCAGTTTGGAGCCACTCTCAATTTAGAGCCACCCTCAATTTGGAGCTACTCTCCCTTTGGAGCCACCCTCAATTTGGAGCCACCCTCAATTTGGAGCCACCCACAGTTTGGAGCCACCCTCAGTTTGGAGCTACTCTCAATTTAGAGCCACCCTCAATTTGGAGCCACTCTCAATGTGGAACTATCCTGAATTTGGAACCATCCTCAATTTGGAGCCACCCTCAATTTGGAGCCACCCTCAGTTTGGAGCCACCCTCAAATTGAAGCCACTCTCAATGTGGAACTACCCTGAATTTGGAACCACCCTCAATTTGGAGCCACTCTCAATTTGGATCCACTCTCAGTTTGGAGTCACCCTTAATTTGGAACCACCCTCAGTTTGAAGCCACCTTCAGGTTGGAGCCACCCTCAATCTGGAGCTACTCCCCCTTTGGAGCCACCGTCAGTTTGGAGCCACCCTCAGTTTGGAGCCACCTCAACTTGGATCCACCCTCAGTTTGGAGCCACTCTCTATTTGGTGCCACCCTCAGTTTGGAGCCGCTCTTTGCAATCATTTATATATTGGAGAGCATGGCACCTATAAGTGCTCACTACATTGACGGTTCATTCACAGCCCCAGTAACTCCAGCTCTGGTGTATCTGCGCTGCACCTTCCGCACCAGCAGGCAGTGCATTACCTGTGACAACAGAACATAAATCATTTACTACAGTCATAGAAAATGTTTTAACTTCTCTGTTCTTGCAAATGAAGTTCTTAGTGTTTTATGTAATTGCCCAAGTATGGCAGCTTTTCAGAAAGCAAAATATAAAAATGTTCTTTTCTGTTGAGATGTGAGACGTAGGCACATTAAAATGTGCAACTGTGATTAATTTCCTGTGAGATGTGACTAAACTCTTCATGAATCTGTACCAGAAATGAGCAACACAGACTGTGCAGTAACTAATGAAAAATGTAAGAAGCATTTTTAGAGATTATAATATGGAAGTGTTTTCTGTAGGTAATGCATTAAACAATGTGTGATATGTATAACCCTAATGGGACAGATAAAGGGGGCCCTCTAGTGGAGCTGTGTAATATTTACTTTTCTCTAGTGCATCACTTCAGGTGATTGAGTGTATAAGAAGGTGGAAGCGGCTGACAGTCAAATTTAATAAAAAGGAAACCCGTCTGTCACATCCCACGACTTCGAAATTATACGGAATTGTATTACGATTGTATTGCTGCTATACAATATGTGATTTTTTTAATTTTGTCCTATCTGTCTCCCTGTAGTGCAGCTCTGATGAAAGCAACCCCTCCCTTTATCTTACAGTTAGTATTAAAGGGGTTGACCACTACTAGGACAACCCCTTCTTTAGCTAAATGTTCGGCCCCAATAAAATAATAATGCTTATACTCACCTCCCGTGCCGGCGCCGTTCCATAAAGGGATTGTCTCAGGAACGTCACACTTGCAGCCCAGTCATGGAGTCAGAATACTGTCACTTTCCATAAATATGTAATTTTAATATTTACTCATTATTTAACGGCCTTCAGCACAATTTCGAGCCATGGTAACTTGACGAATGAACGTTCTGTAGGAAGATCGATCTTGTGCAGCCTAGATAGGTCCACCAGGGTCTTTTCCACCATTATCTTTATAGTATCAAGCCATTGGGTTGCTGGCCTTCCTCTTCACCTTCCTTCTTCTATTCTTCAGACCATGTTGTCCTTCTCCATTGATTGCTCTCTTAGTTTGAGGTGTCCAAAGTAGGCAAGTCGTAACTTGGTGATCCTTGCTTCAAGTGACATGTCTGGCTTGATTTGTTCCAAGATTGATTTATTTGTTCTTCTTGACATCCATAATGTTGATAACATCCTTCTCCAGCACTACATTTCCAAGGCGTCAATTCTTCTTTTGACTTGTTTCTTTATTGTCCAAGTTTCACATCCGTGTTACCTCAGAAAAGACCAGACTATGTACGAGCCGCGTCATCATCGCCAGTGAAATATTCTTCATTTTGTCGAGTGATTTCATTGTTGATTTGTCCATAACTATTTTCCTATTGAACTACAATGTCATCTCTGCATCTTGATTTCTCATCGATCGAATAGGTTGAAGGCCTTTACAACTTCCAGTTTGTTGCCTTCCATATCAAATGATTTCCAGTAATTTTGTTACCTGGTGTAAACGTAGTTGTTCTCTTGAATTTGGTGATGTTTCTTTTGTTCCAGTGCCTCTCCGTTCCTGAGACATGGCCACCATTTCCTTGCATGCAAATCTACGGGGTATGGTTTTCAACTCTTTTCTGTAAGCACCTTCAAGAGGACCATGCCCCCTTGACTAGCAATTCACTTTATGTACGAAGAAGAGGAACAAAAGAAAAACAATGGCAGATTCAGGAGAACAGTGGTATTTAGGCCTGATATAACAAAAATTACATATTTATGGCAAGTGACATGTTATTTTTAAAAGGAGAAACGTCCAGGGAAGGTTATTAGGCACCAGTCCCAAGCGGTGTAAATACCTTCAAAACCCTTACTTGCAAAGCAATATGCCTTGTGTCACATAAATAGATGGCCTTCACATTAGAGTTCCAAATAATGCATCCAAAAAAATGAAGAAAAGTAACACTCCCCAGGTGTGAAATTAAAAGGTCCTTTATTTCCAGGACATAGGACCAGGATCTGACTGAATGGAAAGCAGGGAGTGTGCAGCAGAAGGAAGGAGAACGACGGCCGTTTCGCACAGCCGGTGCCGGTGGAACCCGTTGAAGTGCAGCTGTTCGAAACGGTTGTCATTCTGCTTCCTTCCCCTGCACACTTCCTGCCCTCTGCTCAGTCAGATCCTGGTCCTAGGTACTAGAAATAAAGGACTCTTGAATCGCATACCTGATGAGGGCTACTTTTCTTCAATTTTCTTGAATACCTTTTTAAAACAAATCCATCAAGTTGAGGAAGAGGAATTGATCAGATTTATATACACTGCTCAAAAAAATAAAGGGAACACTAAAATCCCACATCCTAGATATCTCTGAATCAAATATTCCAGTTCCAAATTTTTATTCATTGCATAGTGGAAAGTGTTCAGAACATTAAAACATAACAATTATCAATGTAAATCAAAATTAATATCCCATGGAGGTCTGTATTTGGAATGATACTCAAAATCAAAGTAGAAAATCAAATTGCAGGCTGATCCAACTTCAGTGGAAATGTCTAATGACAAGGGAAAGATGCTCAGTATTGTGTGTGGCCTTCACGTGCCTGTATGACCTCCCTACTGTACAACGCCTGGGCATGCTCCTGATGAGGCGGCAGATGGTCTCCAGAGGGATCCCCTCCCAGACCTGGACTAAAGCATCCACTAACTCCTGGACAGTCTGTGGTGCAATGTGACGTAGGTGGATGGAGCGAGACATGATGTCCCAGATGTGCTCAATCGGATTCAGGTCTGGGGATTGGGCGGGCCAGTCCATAGCTTCAATGTCTTCATCTTGCAGGAACTGCTGACACACTCCAGCCACATGAGGTCTGGCATTGTCCTGCATTAGGAGGAACCCAGGGCCAACCGCATCAGCATATGGCCTCACAAGGCGTCTGAGGATCTCATCTCGGTACCTAATGGCAGTCAGGCTGCCTCTGGCGAGCACATGGAGGGCTGTGCGGCCCTACAAAGAAATGCCACCGAACACCATTACTGATCCACTGCTAAACCGGTGATGCTGAAGGATGTTGCAGGCAGCAGATCACACTCCACGGCATCTCCAGACTCTGTCACGTGTTCAGTGTGAGCCTGCTTTCATCTATGAAGAGCACAGGGCGCCAGTAGCGAATTTGCCAATCCTGGTGTTCTGTGGCAAATGCCAATCATCCTGCAAGGTGTTGGGCTGTGAGCACAACCGCCATCTGTGGACGTCGGGCACTCAGACAATCCTCATGGAGTCGGTTTCTAACCGTTTGTGCAGACACATGCACATTTGTGGCCTGCTGGAGGTTATTTTGCAGGGCTCTGCCAGTGCTCCTCACTGCACAAAGGCAGAGTTAGCAGTCCTGCTTCTGGGTTGTTGCCCTCCTACGGCCCCCGCCACATCTCCTGGCATATTGGCCTGTCTCCTGGTAGCACCTCCAGCCTCTGGACACTACACTGACAGACACAGCAAACCTTCTTGCCACAGCTCGCATTGATGTGACATCCTGGATGAGCTGCACTACCTGAGCCACTTGTGTGGGTTGTAGAGTCCGTCTCATGCTACCACGAGTGTGAAAGCACAACCAACATTCAAAAGTGACCACAACATCAACCAGAAAGCATTGGTACTGAGATGTGGTCTGCAGAACCACTCCTTTATTGAGTGTGTCTTGATAATTGCCAATAATTTCCATCTGTTGTCGATTCCATTTGCACAACAGCATGTGAAATTGATTGTCAAACAGTGTTGCTTCCTAAGTGGACAGTTTGATTTCACAGAAGTTTGATTTACTTAAGGTACCGTCACACTCAGCGATGCTGCAGCGATATAGACAACGAGCCGATCGCTGGAGCGTCGCTGTTTAGGTCGCTGTAGAGACGTCAAACACAGCAGCTCCAGAACGATGCAGGAGCGATCCAGTGACGTAACGGCGACTCACTTATCGTTGTAGCTGGTTGTTAGCTCCATGTTAAAACGTTGCTGGCGTCGTTGCTTTTGATGTCAAACACGACGAATCACGCCGACCTGACGACCAAATAAAGTTCTGGCCTTTCTGCTGCGACCAGCGATGGCAAAGCGGGATCCAGATCGCTGCTGCGTGTCAAACACAACGAGATCGCTATCCAGGACGCTGCAAAGTCACGGATCGTTGTTGTTCTCATTGTAAAGTTGCTGAGTGTGAAGGTACCTTTAGAGTTATATTCTGTTGTTTAAGTGTTCCCTTTATATTTTTGAGCAGTGTATATTTTTGTGTAAAAAGCTTTAGTAAAACTGCTGTTTGTACATATGAGACCAGTGGGTGGTCCTATTCAGTGATTGACAGAATTCCCTTAATGTTTGTTTGCAGAAAGCTTACTACCCCTACACAGTGATTGACAGATAGCCTTCAATCACTGAGTAGCACCGTCCACTGGACTTATCTACATACAAACACCAGGGATCGGACTACTTGTACAACATGACAAGTTCCCTTTAAAAATTTTTGTCTATATGTATTATATCTATCTATCTAATAATTTTTACCACTTTTAATCATTGTTCTTTAGGGAAAATCCTCAGGTATAGGAATCACACGTTTTAGCTGAAACATCAGAAAGCCTATGCTATGATCTCCAGACAGTACATTATTAGAAGAAATACAAAAGAATATATCAGCCTGTGTCTACGACACTACTGGAGAGACCTAGAGAGTTTTTTGTGATTCTTCTTTTGTAAAGCGTCAAGTATGACAAGAGATAATTGCTTATATTCTCATGTAAAATTTAGGAGGGTAAAGAAACCCTAAAGCGCAAAGGGCTGACAACTTGTAACTTTATTTAAAAGGAAGTGCAAGTTCTGAGAACCTTTGTATTATTTGTAGTAAAAGAACACTGTTATGACCCAAAGTGCTCCCTATTGTCTTATCGTGAGTCACCGCTTCTTGGCTGTAGACAGTTTTGTATGTCTAGGCCTCCCTTGTGTTTTTCTCATTTTTTTAAAGCAGTGAGTTTTTATGTCACTGAAATTCTCAGTCTTTAAATGTTTTCTGAGAATTCCTCTGTATGAGAAGATTAGATAGAATGATTGTGTAGAATGGCACTGCCACAGTTAGAAATTTTTAGCTCTGCTGATGAGCAGTGACGATCAAGCGCTAAAATGCTTGAGTGCTCGGTACTCAGATGGGCTCAAATGGATTACTGAGTATAATGAAAGTCAAATAGAAATTGTTTAAATGTCTGGAAACAGAGCTTAAATGGAATGGGAACAGCATGGGGAAAATGTCCGAATGCATCTCTGACTTCCAGGTTGGTGCTGCGAACTAAACAAAAAACTTAACTAATAACTAAATAATTTTTGATAACCAGCCAATGTAAAACAGACAGTTGGGGTCTGATATTATCAGACTGGAAAGGTCCCTAGTAATGATGAGCGAACATACTCGTTACTCAAGATTTCCCGGGTGACCTCCGAGTATTTTTTAGTGCTCAGAGATTTAGTTTTCATCGCCGCAGCTGAATGATTCACATCTGTTATTCAGCATAAGTACATGTGGGGGTTGCCTGGTTGCTAGGGAATCCCCGCATGTAATCAAGCTGGCTAAGAGATGTAAATCATTCAGCTGAGGTGATGAAAATGAAATCTCCGAACACTAAAAATACTCGGAGGTCACCCGAGCGTGCTTGCGAAATCTCAAGTAACGAGTATATTTGCTCATCACTAGTCCCTAGTTATTGGGCCCTTCCCAACCTAAAAATACCAGCCAGCAGCCACCCCAGAATTGATACATTAATTAGATGTTCCAATTCTGGCACTTTGTCCGACTCTTCCCAATTGCCCTGGTACGGTGGCAATTGGGGTGATATTTTTTCGGGGGTTGATGTCAGCGGCGTAATGTAAGCTGGCATCAAGCCCTGGGGTTAGTAACCCCATTATTAACCTTGTGATACCCCCATTACTAACCCAGTGAGAAAAAATAAAAACACACACACACATAAAAAAATACTTTGAATAAAACCTCCTCCACACTTTCCCTCGTTCACCAATTTATTATTAAAAATGTTCCCACGAAGCTCCTCCGATGCAGTCCACATGCCTGTTTTGCCCTGCATAGATCCCCCCCTGACTCAGAGAGGTCATGGACTGCTTCTGGTGGCAATTCTTCAGCTTCCTGTGATGTCACTTTGACATTGTCTTCTCCTCAGCTCTGTCTATGGCGCATCACTATCGATGTCATGTGGATTGACAACCAGCTGGCCGTTGACGTGACATCACAGGAAACAGGAGAATGGCCGGAAGGAGCGGCTTTATGACTTTGCCCCCACTTCTACCGTCTGTTTGTCTATAAGAAGAGGGGACTTGAGTAAAATCTGACTGCACCCAGGGTTTGTTTGTAGTCTGTTACCACGGAAACACATACGTTTTACATCAGAGTTGTAGATGCAAAATAATATAATTATTCACAAAGTTGACTTTTTATTACATTTTATACAAAAATAAAAGTCAGCTGCAAATGTCTGTCTTTAAGAATTACTATGCAGAATGTCTGTTAGGAGTCGAGTTTCCTCTGCTGCACAGGGGGAATCTCGATCCGTCTCCGCTGCGGTCTCCCATTCTCCTCCAGCCGCAGTGGAGTCTGCCCAGCAGGGACGTCGCTCCCAGTGTCTTGCTCGCTCTCACTCTGTACAGAGAGTTACTGCTGCTTCTTCAGCTCCTGCCATTAAAGTCAGTGCTGGTCAGCGGCGAGCAGACTTCCCTGGGACTAAGTCCTTGTTTGCGCACACTGAGCATGCCCAGAGCAAGATCTCCCGTTGGAGATCGAGGGTCATGTGCTCTGGCTCTGCAGCGCATTCCATTGGTCCTCTTGGCAGGCCCTGGAAGGGCAAAGTTTCTGTGGCCACTTCCTGTCCTGCAATTATATAAACTGCGCATGACCGCACGGCCATGCGCTAGTGTACAATTGAATACGTGTGTTTGTTGTGAGTGCAAGTCGTTCATTAAATACCCCTACCCTATTGTATGACTGTTCGCGTATGGAGTATGGCTGCTATCTAGCGCCCGACAAATCACTCAACGTGTCACACACGTATCAGCGTCTATTGCTGTGACCGCCAGTGCGGCGCCACGCGCCAGTAGTGCGCTTCCTGACCCACGTCTGGGTGCTTAGTGGTGCCTGCCAGCACGGCACAGTTCGCACTTCGGTGCTCTAATTATAAGAGTTGCCTAACACACCCTGTTGCGGTGTTGTGTCAGCAAGTGGTCTAATCGGACTTCAATCCTAGTTGGGGTTAAGTTCGCTGACTGCTTGCTCGCCTTCTATGTGCGGTACCGCGATCCTGTGACGCAACAGGATCGCTTCTTTCTCGTTGGGTGAAGTTTAACCCACGCGAGTATACTTATGAGTACCGCCATATAGTCCGTCATTTCTCAGCAGCAGGTTCCATCTCTGCACGGTGGACCCCGGGCTACGAACGCACCGTACACTATCAGTCTTATTATTTGGTGCGTTCCGCTAGCCCTAACATTACACTAGCGCCAGGGTCTGGCTAGTGATGACGGACAAACAGCAATCCCTGCGGTATATACAGCAGCTGGAGGGTAGGTTGGCGGCTCTCGAGAGCGCAACCCCAGCTGTGGATGTTACCGCAGTTGCTGTACAGGCTGCCAGCGTGGCTGCAGCAACTTTGTCCATTGCCACCCCTGTTCCGACATTTTCTCGCCTCCCGCTGCCAGAAAAATTTTCTGGTAATAGCAAATTTTGTAGGGGATTCGTGAGTCAGTGCTCTATTCATCTCGAGCTTCTGGCTGCACGTTTCCCCACAGAGCGGGCTAAGGTGGGATTTATTGTGTCTCTATTGTCGGACAGGGCGTTGGAATGGGCTACGCCGCTGTGGGAGCGTGGCGATCATGTGGTGCAAAGTGCTCCTCTGTTTTTGAGCACTTTAAAACAGGTCTTTTTAGGACCTCAAGTCACCCATGACACTGCGCTCCAACTGCTGGCATTAACTCAGGGTGAGTCCTTGGTCAGTCATTTTGCCGTCCAATTCCGCACTTTAGCATCTGAGCTGGAATGGTCGGATAAAGCTCTTATCCCCATATTTTGGAGGGGCTTGGCTGACCATGTAAAGGACGCTCTGGCCACTAGGGAGATTCCTGCCACACTGGAGGAGTTAATAACAATCTCCACTCGAATTGACCTCCGTTTTAACGAGCGGAGGTTAGAGCGAGCCCAGTGTAGGCAGAGGTTTCGGCTGGCTCCTACATTCGCCAAACCTCTGGAATCTCCGGTCCTGGTTCCTGAGTCACATGAGGCCAGGGAAGTGTCACAAGCAGGACCTAAGTCCCGGACCGCTTGTGCACTCAGGGTCTGTCATGTTTGCCAGCAGTCTGGACATTTAGCCACCAGATGTCCTCAGCGGTCGAGGAAACGTCAGCGTCTAGTGGTCGTAGGTGGAGGTACACTAGACACGGCGACGTTTGCCTCTAAATTGTCCTTTAAGGGGACAATTACTTTAGGCTCATTCTCCCACTCGGTAGAGCTCTGCGTGGATTCTGGGGCGGAGGGCAATTTTATGTCTTCTGCCTTCGCACAACGCCACGCAATACCTCTGGTTATGCTAGCTCAACCTGTAACGGTACGAGTGGTGAATGGGTCGACTCTGCCCTCACAGATAACTCACCAGACCATCCCTTTTACTCTGTCCATGTCGCCATCTCATCAGGAGATTATTTCTCTGCTCGTCATTCCAGAGGGAATTGATGAAGTCCTGTTGGGAATACCTTGGCTACGGTACCACTCTCCTCATATCGAGTGGTCCTCAGGCAGAATTCTGGGATGGGGTGAATCTTGTGGGGGTAGGTGTCAGAGGGAGTGCGTTCAGGTGCTTACAACCTGATTCGCATCTGTGAGGGGGACGAATGGAAGACGGCTTTTAAGACCAGGGATGGGCACTATGAATATCTGGTGATGCCCTTTGGGCTCTGTAATGCCCCAGCCGTTTTCCAAGACTTTGTGAACGATATCTTCCGGGATATGCTTTCCACCTCGGTCGTAGTCTATCTGGATGATATTCTCATCTACTCTCCAGATATTGACTCCCACCGGAGAGATGTTTGCAAAGTCTTCGACCTCCTACGGGCAAACTCCCTGTATGCCAAGTTGGAGAAGTGTATGTTTGAGCAGGAGTCCTTACCTTTCCTAGGCTACATCATCTCAGCCCAGGGATTGGCTATGGATCCTGCCAAACTACAGGCTGTGATGGACTGGCAGGAACCCCATTCTCTTAAAGCGGTGCAGCGCTTTATGGGGTTCATCAATTATTATCGCCAGTTCATCCCGCATTTCTCAACTTTGGTAGCTCCCTTGGTTGCCCTCACCAAGAAGGGGGCGAATCCCAAATTGTGGTCTGAGGAGGTCTCCAAGGCTTTTATCTCTATAAAGTCACACTTCGCTAGCGCTCCCATTCTTCATCGCCCCGATGTTGATAAGCCATTTATCATGGAGGTGGATGCCTCTTCTGTTGGTGCTGGAGCAGTCCTCTTCCAAAAGGATGCTCAAGGTCGGAAGCATCCTTGCTTCTTTTTCTCCAAGACCTTCGCACCACAGAGAGGAATTATTCCATCGGGGACAGGGAGTTGCTAGCCATGAAGTTGGCTTTCTCGGAGGGGAGACATCTCTTGGAGGGAGCACGTTTTCCTTTCCAAGTCTTCACAGATCACAAAAATTTGGTGTATCTGCAGACAGCTCAGCGGTTGAATTCTCGCCAGGCCAGATGGTCCTTGTTCTTCAACCGGTTTCATTTCACCCTCCATTTCCTTTCTGGGGAGAAGAACATTCGGGCCGACGCTCTCTCTCGCTCCGTTGTGTCATCTGCGGAGGAGGAGGAGGAGCCTCGGCTTATTGTCCCCACCGAGAGTTTGAGAACCGTGGCCCCGGTTTCGCTGGAGTCTGTGCCCCCGGGCAAGACTTTTGTTCCATCTAGTTTGCGACCGGAGGTTCTCTCTTGGGCGCACTCGTCCAGGGTGGGTGGACATTTTGGTACTAAAAGGACATCAGAGTTACTGGCGAGGACATATTGGTGGCCGCATATGGCTCGTGATGTCGCGGAGTACGTTCGGGCGTGTGTCTCTTGCGCCAGGAACAAGACTCCTCGGCAACGGCCAGCTGGTTTGCTTTATCCTCTGCCCGTGGCTGACAGGCCCTGGGAGATGGTCGGGATGGACTTTGTGGTTGGCTTACCCAAGTCTCGTAATTGCACCATTATCTGGGTGATCACCGATCATTTTTCCAAAATGGTGCATTTGGTGCGTCTTCCACGGCTACCATCTGCACGGGCGTTGGCTGTCTTGTTTATCAAGCATATCTTTCGCTTACACGGTATGCCAGACAAAATTGTTAGTGACGGGGGTCCCCAGTTTGCGTCTCGATTCTGGAGGGAGCTATGTCGTCTACTCAGTATTGAGTTAAATCTCTCTTCGGCATATCATCCCGAGACGAATGGGTTGGTAGAAAGGGCCAACCAGACCTTGGTCACATATCTGCGACATTTTGTTTCTGCCAGACAGGATGACTGGGCATCCTTGCTACCGTGGGCAGAGTTTGCACTTAACAATGCCGTAGCCGACTCCACCGGTCAGACTCCATTCCTCTTAAATTACGGCCAGCATCCGCGTGTTCCTGTGCCCATGCCTGTGTCTTCCGCTGATCCCAGGGTGGCAGACTGGGCTGTGAAGGCACGGGACATTTGGGATCGCACGCAGGATGCCATTTGGGCCTCCAAGGAGAGAATGAGGTCCTCCGCCGATGTTCATTGGTGCCCCGCTCCGACTTTTGCCCCTGGCGACTTGGTGTGGCTCTCCGCCCGTAACATCAGGCTGCGAGTTGAGTCCACTAAGTTTGCTCCTCGCTACTTGGGTCCCTTCAAGGTTCTCGAACAGGTTAATCCTGTGGTCTACCGCCTGGCTCTTCCTCCACGCTTGGGTATCACCGACACCTTTCATGTGTCCCTCTTGAAACCCGTATACATGTCCCGGTTTTCCGAGTCATCTGCCGGGACATCGGGTTCGTCTATGGACGATTACGAGGTGAACGCTATTTTGGGGTGCAAGGTGGTACGCGGCAAAAAGTTTTATTTGGTGGATTGGAAGGGTTATGGTCCAGAGGACAGGTCTTGGGAGCCTGCTGAGATCATTCGGGCCCCACAGCTCATTGCTGCCTTCAAGCGTAGCGAGGCCCAAGGAGGGGGGGCCATGTTAGGAGTCGAGTTTCCTCTGCTGCACAGGGGGAATCTCGTTCCGTCTCCGCTGCGGTCTCCCATTCTCCTCCAGCCGCAGTGGAGTCTGCTCAGCAGGGACGTCGCTGCCAGTGTCTTGCTCGCTCTCACTCTGTACAGAGAGTTACTGCTGCTTCTTCAGCTCCTGCCATTAAAGTCAGTGCTGGTCAGCGGCGAGCAGACTTCCCTGGGACTAAGTCCTTGTTTGAGCACACTGAGCATGCCCAGAGCAAGATCTCCCGTTGGAGATCGAGGGTCATGTGCTCTGGCTCTGCAGCGCATTCCATTGGTCCTCTTGGCAGGCCCTGGAAGGGCAAAGTTTCTGTGGCCACTTCCTGTCCTGCAATTATATAAACTGCGCATGACCGCACGGCCATGCGCTAGTGTACAATTGAATACGTGTGTTTGTTGTGAGTGCAAGTCATTCATTAAATACCCCTACCCTATTGTATGACTGTTCGCGTATGGAGTATGGCTGCTATCTAGCGCCCGACAAATCACTCAACGTGTCACACACGTATCAGCGTCTATTGCTGTGACCGCCAGTGCGGCGCCATGCGCCAGTAGTGCGCTTCCTGACCCACGTCTGGGTGCTTAGTGGTGCCTGCCAGCACGGCACAGTTCGCACTTCGGTGCTCTATTTATAAGAGTTGCCTAACACACCCTGTTGCGGTGTTGTGTCAGCAAGTGGTCTAATCGGACTTCAATCCTAGTTGGGGTTAAGTTCGCTGACTGCTTGCTCGCCTTCTATGTGCGGTACCGCGATCCTGTGACGCAACAGGATCGCTTCTTTCTCGTTGGGTGAAGTTTAACCCACGCGAGTATACTTATGAGTACCGCCATATAGTCCGTCATTTCTCAGCAGCAGGTTCCATCTCTGCACGGTGGACCCCGGGCTACGAACGCACCGTACACTATCAGTCTTATTATTTGGTGCGTTCCGCTAGCCCTAACAATGTCTTTATACTAACTTGTGTATATTTACTGTATATCGCTAGTTTTCTATGAGAAATGCATTAAAGACTATATTAAAGAACCAAATAACCTCTGACTATGGAGTGTAATTAAATTCAATAATGCTAAAAAGATTTATCAGAAGGCAGGTGACAATATTCATCAGAAGTATGTTATGCCTGTCACATAGCTTCAAAGGTAAAAAAAAATGACAGCCATCACGCCGTTACGTAAATTCATCTGGGAGCACGAGACGGGGATGTACGGAGACGCCTCATGTTTATCATGTTACATGCAATTTATTCTTTCAACCACAATCCTATAATTGACCTTGATCAATAACATTTATTTTAGGAAATCTCATAAATAACACAGCGAGCCCCGGCTGAGCTGTCACATCTGATTTTGCAGTGAGAAGACAAACAGATTAGTTATTTGTCTACCTTAAAGAAACACTAAACCTAGAACTGACAGATGAAATTAAACAAGACCTCCCTGGGAAAGTCCGCAGCATTTTCTGAGAGATCCTCTAAATTTTATACATTTCAGCAAGGAAAAAAAGGGGTAAATCTTGGACTCTCAATTTAATTTTTGGCTGGTGCCTGACTGGGGCCAAGTCAATGGGGCAGGGATTAAGTATAAGTCAGGGCCGTGGGGAGAGGCTTCTGCTGCAGCCACTTGTCTGACTTCCACAACCAGAATACTGAGGAGGAAGGGGATATGACTGAGACACATGAAGAAGATTTTAACATCAAGCTGGATTTTGAGTGGTGTAAGTTTTTAACTCTTTAAGTATGGATCCCAATTTGGCATTAAGGGCTGCAATAATTTTTTCATCTTTGAGTTGCCACATTTGGAGAGTCAAGGATGTGTATAACTTATTTAAATATTAATACTTTTGAACAATAAAAGCTTTTCATGAAACGAAAAATATATTTTACATTGCGACGTTTTAAGAATCATAATTTTTTTATTTTTCCCCATGAACATAGCAGAATAAGATCTTGCGTTTTTGCACTGAGTCATATTTTGGATGACAGTATTTTGTGATAGATATGACTTTTTGACCACATTTTATTATTTATGTATTTCTAACGCTTTAAATAAAAAAAATAGTTTTTATATTTTTTACTTTGAATACTGTATTTTTGTTTTAAATCAACTGTATTTTTACCTAATTTTACAATTTTTTGTCCCATTATGGGACTTCAGAGTGCGCTCTACTTTGCCAACTATATTTGCCAACTATCCTGCAAGAAGGAAACAAGTGCTCAAAAAAAGAGTTGGCAAATCTACCGGGCGCTGGTAAAGCTTCACAAAATTGTTTTTACCACTCAGGGGGGCTTTGAAGAGGCATGAAGAGGGTGAGAAAAGTGAGTGCAGGAGGCAAGGAAGAGGAGTCAATGAGCAATGGATGGAGTATGGACTGAGGAGGGACATGACTATGGTGGATAATCTCAACACCATAATTGACTTATCACAGTTATTATCCACCAATTGCACATTCAGGGGACATGGAAGATGCATGGCCTGTAAAAGAGGTGTGGCTGCTACACTCCCGATCCTCCCATAGGTTCATTGTAAAAAGTTGGTGAGTGCGTAGTTGGGGATACACCATAAATTTTCATATGAAAAAAAAATCCTTAAATGTTATATCTACTGTATGTCTATAACATACTTATGAAGAAAGTTGTGATAATTTTTCATGGCCCATTACGGCTAACTAAGATGATTGCCCCATGCTGATTGGCCCACAGACTTCTCCGTATCTCAGGAGGCCCAAGCTTATAATTAAAATGTGCGACATTTTGCATTGATCATCTATTACAAGTTGTCAAAGCTCAAGGCCAACGTTTGCTATTATCATATTCTGCTATGAAAGGTCAGACATACTAATTTATATTTAAATCATTAAAATGTCACAACAAACTTGGCCAAAAGCAGATCTCAATATCTTTGACTTATTATTACATGAGATTGGAGAGAACAATAGGGACACAATCGATTATCAACTCGGTAAAGGGGGTGAGAGAGATGAGCAAATAAAAGGATAAAAAGAAAATGTCAGTGAGCTTGTAGAGAAAGGTTAAAACAAAAGAACATGATCATAACACGACAGGAAAAAAAATATTTTTATTCTGAAAAATAGTAAAATAGTAAAAGTAAAACAAAAGAAAAAGTCTAAAGTATGAGGCCCATAATGATGAATTTATACAATACTTCCATACAATATTTGATTGATTTTCTACACAGATGTGAAAGTGGATCTCAAAGGGGGTTCTTCAGGATTGAAACATTGAAGGCCTATCTTTTGATCGGTTAGAGCGTCATGGTTCCTTTCTTCCGTTAAGTGGCAGGTGTGTCAAGCATCTAAGGTTAGAACATCAATATTTTAGCCCAGGAAAACTGTTTACCCTAACCTTAACACACATTTTAGGTATGATAGGATTCAGGAAAAATACAATAGTATTTGGAAAGAAAAATAGAAAATTACAATTTATAGATGATCACAAACAGAGGAATCATGAAAAATACATTAAGAAGCTAGAGGAGCAAAAAAAGAAGACAGGAAATTCTGGCCGGCAAAAGTTGAAGTTCACTTCATTTTATGATGAAACTGAGGCTCATACACATGACCATATAATTCACCGATAACATTATATAGGACTATACTATACTCTTTGTGCCATGATGTTGCCCAAGAATCTGTTTAGTTTGTGACTATCCGCCATTTTCTTGTGGAGATCTGGCTGCTGGTCTTTTTCCTCTGGTGCTGGGTTTGTCTTGGGTCAGGTGTTTGTATCACTCTTTATTAACCAGCACCTGCCTCCCAGTCCTTGCTGGACAACAGTGTTAATATGCTAGAGCTCTAGCTTGGTGCTTTGCTTAGTGTTCTGTGTGTTTTATTTGTGCAGTACTGGAACTTCTGGATCTGCTAGCCCTAGTTTCTGTTTTCTATTGGTTTCTGCAGCCTTCTCTGTGTTTTCTATTAGGAGGTGACCCATTTTTGTACCCAGTCCTTAGTTCTTTTAGGGAAACCCTTACTCTTATCTATAGGTCTTCGCTTGAGATTAACCTTGGATCGTCGGTGGGTCTATTCGCAAGGAATTGGTCGCCCACTCCATCGTAGGGTTTCAGCCTAGTCATAGTGCAGGGTCAGTTTTCCCCCTCCTACCTTAGTCCTGTGTTGCAGAACCGTAACACCCATAATAGATTGTGAGCATCGGTCTAAGTTGAAAGAAATCAACTCTTTAGAGCCATACACAAGCAAGAGATATTTTTTTTAAAATCACAGGATTAATTCATACTTGTAAACACTTTTGAAATGTCCTGTAGGCTCACTAGTAAAAAGAGAAGATCCTCGGCCTACAGAAGCTGAGTTGGGCTGAAGACACCTGAAACTTCCTGCAAAGAAGAACTTTTAAAGGTTTCTTGTACTCAAGGCTGTGATGCTCTGTCATTAGATGAAGCTCCAACGTCAAAAGGTGGGAGTGCGATAGTGGTACCAATTTGCTAACGTGCATTAAAGAAGATTCAAAAGGGGTAGAAAAGTGACATTATTGCCTATAACAAATGGACTAACATTAGATATGGAGCTTGGTTATATTTTACCCCCTGGATGTCCTTCCAAGATACTTTGATGTTTTGAAATCCAAGAACACTAGGTATGAATTTTGTCCAAATTATGTAAAAATGGCAGGGAAACATATACCCAGAGAGTGCAATTCTGCGATATTTAAGAGTTTTGGGTTTATCCATAACCTGTAAAGCAAGCAATTTTCAGTCTACTCTTTTCACATTCATGTTCAGTCGATTCTATGAAAACAGGTTAATGTTGACCATCTAATATTAGATGAAATAAGCTACCTATTTGTCAAAGGGCTATATATGAATGATGTAGTGATGATTGACTGAAAGGGATTAAGATTGTAAATTATTTTTGTAATGTAATTACACACAAATTGTCTGTCCAAATACAGACCCATTTATCTCTCAACAGACTTGTCCAACGTTCAACAGCTATCACTATCCTTTTTCTAGTACGTTAATCAAAACATCACACAGACATTTGCCTAGATTACCACTAAACCCAAAAGCTTCAAAATCATCTGTGAATAAAGAAACTTTTTAAACAGACACCTTAGGTGCCTGGCAGCAAGAGCATCCTTTGTAAAGCCTGAAGAAAATCCTCCAAACACACAAATTTGCCTTCAGATAATTGGTCAGTCGAATTCTCTGGAAATGAATTCCCCTAGTGATGACGTGAAGAAGCACATCAAACACATCCAGGAGTAGATCAGAAGGTCTTGGAAGGTTTGCATCCATTTTATGACTTTACTTATTGCACAAAATTCTTCTACCATACTAATTGGCTTGTCTAGTTTTTCCCTAGGTAACCTGAAGAATATTGTAACAGGGTCGGTTTCAGTCAAAGGAAAGACAATGTGGTTATTGGAGCTTTTGATTTTTTCCTGTGAAAGTATAATGCTGACGTTACTCATCGATTAACAATATATATCTATAAGAAACTGTTATTGACTACTGTCTACAGAGAACACGAAAAGGAAATCATCTAAATAATGGATAACCAAAGGTGAGCTAGTCTTATATTGTAGCATCCATTCTAAAAATGAACTGAAAAGCTAGAAAAAATACCACAATATGGAGCACACTAGGTTTAGATAGTGTCACAATAAAACTTACTTCCCTATTGAACAGTCTAGCAAGTAGAAATAGTAGTAGTAAGCCGGATGGAACTGAAAAGCAGAATTAATGTCAGACTTTCCCAATGAAGCTCCTCGGCCTGCTTCATAGTCAAGGGCAATAGACCTGTAAAGGAAATGTATGTGTAGCGTGGCGCAGGACGGTGGTCGTAGGCGCGAGTCTCCTGCGCCCGGCACATTACATGAAAGTTGGGGTCCTGGCTGGGTGTGTAACTGATGACGCTGGTTTGCCAGGACCAGATGTTAACCAATTCATGAAAGGAGTCCACCATTTAAAATTAAACTTCTTTTTACTGAAGAATAACTTGATATAAGCTACATACAGAAGATAGCAGGAATTTATATTTAAGGAAGTCGTGTTAGCCACAAGAGACATGAACACACACATCTCCTTCTTCCCTGAATACACTCTATATTCTTCGCTTTCTTCCTCTACTCTTTGCCCAGCCCAGCACACTATCTTGGTAGCCTCCGTTTTCCTCTGTGGGGGCTGCAGAATCATAGTCTCCATCGTATAGCAGCGCTTCCTGTGATTTCTCTATAGGAGAGCATGTGTCCCAATATTGCGACACTTGACTTTCTTGACTGTAGATTCTTGTTAAATGTATTCTCTTCCTTTTATTTCTCTTTACTTTTGCCTTCCGTTAACTCTCTGACGAAGACTCCATACCGGTTCTGCTAGGCTTCCTGCCCCAGGTCCCGATATTCTTTCTTTCACTCTCTGTGTCCCGATTCCGGACTGCTACTCGCTTCTCTTCTGTCTCGTCTCTTACAGGCTCTTACTATCTGCTCCAGTAGTTCCTCTCTTGCCAAAGAGACACCCACTGCATGCAACACTGCTCACAGATCTGAGGTCTTTACTCTGCACACTCTGGGCGTTTTCTGACTAGCTACCAGGAAGTCCTCTCCAATCCTGCTGCATATCCCCTCCCTCTCTGGACTAAACTTTATCTAACCATACTCACTGTTGCTGGGCAGACTATAACAAAGTTATTGCCATCTTGTGGCCATTATACAAAACATCGCATAACATTACGCATCACACAGTACACACTATACATTATACTATACAACAGTACATGAGGACATCTCAAGGGGCGTGGGCAACATGCCCATCCCCCTACATATGTAACCAATGTATCTCTCATAGAAATTGCATTTTTAACTCATGTCCCTTTTAGGGAAAGACAGATGATGTGGAGCGCCCCCAGACAGGGCCACGAGTTCTCGGTACGTCAAGGTGTATTTTACCTGAGATGCAGATCAATTAGGGGTCCTCCTATTGATCTGCATCTCAGGTAAAATACACCTTGACCTGTCCCCATGCCCTGCTACCATATAAGTGAGTGTAGTAATTCCACTTTGGATCTTTAGAACCGCTATAGACCTTGTTTTAGGTAGTTTTTCTGCCATGCATTCTCTATTACTCTTGGTTTTTGTAGCATATTCTTGAATTATAACTAAGGCATGTTATTGCTGTGCATATACTTGTAGGCATGCTACCATTAGCCCATATATCTTCAAACCTTTATCTATTGTGATATATGTATGGTTTATATTAACCACATGTACAGTAATCTATTGGCCAGCACCTTTGTTCTTATTATTGGGCCTGTATAAGTTTATGCTATATTATGTCATGCACATTTAGGTTTATTTTTGCCTACTTATTTGCATTTTCTGGGATCATTCGATTATTTATAGGTTTTTTGTGGTGTATTTATCCTATGCAGACAGTAGATTCTGTCACATTATCGCCATTGAGTACTATTGGACTTGTTTAGATTTTATATGTATTATTAATAAACTTCAGTGTTTTTATTGGCAAGAAGCTTCCGTTGTTTTTCTGATTTGATATTCTAAATTCCTAAATAGTTTTAATTAGCACATCACATTTGTTTTGTCTATGGAGCTAATCACTGAGATACATTAAAATGTAATTTCCATCTTGTTTGACTTACAGAAACCTGTACTAAAATGTTAATTGAGCAGGTGTCTGTGACCATGTGCAGTAGAGGCTCCACCCTTTCCATTCATGTTTAGGAAGATGTGCTCCCAGTGGATAGTCTGATCTAATACTGGAGATGCCAGAAATGCTGAGGTAAGAAGAGGCTGCTCACACTGCTGTCCACCCTGTCTATCTGATCTAATAGTCCAGATACCAGGAGTACTGAGGTAAGAAGAGGCTGCTCACACTGCTGTCCACCATGTCTATCTGATCTAATACTGGACATACCAGGGGTGCTGAGGTAAGAAGAGGCTGCTCACACTGCTGTCCACCCTGTCTATCTGATCTAATAGTCCAGATACCAGGAGTACTGAGGTAAGAAGAGGCTGCTCACACTGCTGTCCACCATGTCTATCTGATCTAATACTGGACATACCAGGGGTGCTGAGGTAAGAAGAGGCTGCTCACACTGCTGTCCACCATGTCTATCTGATCTAATAGTGAAGATACAAGGAGTGGTGAGGTAAGAAGAGGCTGCTCACACTGCTGTCCACCCTGTCTATCTTATCTAATACTGGACATATCAGGGGTGCTAAGGTAAGAAGAGGCTGCTCACACTGCTGTACACCCTGTCTATCTGATCTAATACTGGAGATACCAGGGGTGCTGAAGTAAGAAGAGGCTGCTCACACTACTGTCCACCCTGTCTATCTGATCTAATAGTGGAGATACCAGGAGTGCTGAGGTAAGAAGAGGCTGCTCACACTGCTTTAATCCTTGTCTTTATTATTCAATACTAAAAATACTGGAGTGGTGAGGTGAAAAAAATGGCTGCTCATACTGCTGTCCACTATGTCTATTTGATCTAATACTGGAGACACAATGAGTGCTGAGATAGGAAGAGGCTGCTCACACCTATGGCTTAATTCCAAAGCTTCTATACCTACAGCTTAATACCAACACAGATGTCATACATAGATGTCCTTGATAAAGACCACCTGTTGGTCTAAAAGTTGGACAATAACAATTTTTCTTTTGGTGTCAGATCAGAATAAAATCTGGGTATAGCAAGATCTACCATTTTTTGTTGTTGTCTTTGGTACTGAGATCTTTGCAGAGATACCAGGGGTGCTGAGGTAAGAAGATGCTGCTAACACTGCTGTCCACCCTGCCTATCTGATCTAATACTGGTGATACCAGGAGTGCTGAGGTAAGAAGAGGCTGCTCACACTGCTGTCCACCATGTCTATCTAATCCAATACTGGAAATACAAGGAGTGCTGAGGTAAGAAGAGGCTGCTCACACTGCTGTTCACCATGTCTATCTGATCTAATACTGGAGATACCAGGGATGCTGAAGTAAGAAGATGCTGCTAACACTGCGCTCCACCCTGTCTATCTGATCTAATACTGGAGATACCAGGGGTGCTGAGGTAAGAGGAGGCTGCTCACACTGCTGTCCACCCTGTCTATCTGAATGCTGTGACCTGAGCTTGACAATATGTGGTATAGGAATCTCCAGGTCACAACGGCAGATCTTTCTGCTGCACATGCAGACACCGGTCCTATTAACATTCTAGACTAGATGGCAGCCATTTCAATGTACCATAGCAATTACCTCCCCAGACAAAACAAGTGTGATTTTATAATTAAAGGTCTTTAGAAATGCATCTAGAATGACGTTTCCTTTTGTTGTTTATTTTTCTGTTCCAAGAGAATCTCTTTAAGCTCTGTGGAGAACACAAATAATATATCTATCATAAAGCAAATAATGTTTCTCATAAGAGACATGGTGATAGAAGTGCATTAATGTCTAAATTAACATGAGTTGATCATCTTCTGTCTCCGGTCACACACTTCTCCAGATATTACCCTTAGTTTTAGGCTTTAAGCATGCAGCAGCGCTGTGTACAGTAACATTTGTTATCCCTATGACTTTCCACTATAGAGCATATGCCATATGCTGCCTCCAGCAATGCTTTTTGGCAACACTAAGGCTATGTGCACAAGATGCGGATTTAGTGTGGATCCGCAGCGGATTTTTCCGCGCAGAAACGCTGCAGATCCGCACTGTGATTTACAGTACAATGTAAATCAATGTAAAAAAAAAAAAGTTGTGCAGATGGTGCGGAAAAATCAGTGCGGGAATGCTGCGGATTTAAGTGCATGTCACTTCTTTTGTGCGGATCTGCAGCGTTTCTGCACCCTTCCATTATAGAAATCCGCAGTGGTAAAAACTGCAGAAAATCCGCACAAAATCCGCATCAATTCCGTGGCAAATCTGCACAAAATCCGCATAAAAACCGCGGCAAATCCGCAGCTGCGGATTCTGCTAGGAGATGCGGATTTTGTGCAGAAAATTCTGCACCCCATTCCCTACGTGTGCACATAGCCTTAGTCAGTGATATGGCATGAGAGCATAAAACTATTTTTCCAGATGAATTTTACAGAATAGACCTTCATCCATATCCAAAACCTCCATGGATGCCAACATAAAACCTTTGGAAAAGCAAAAAGCATTGCCTGGTTGCCTTCATCCTCTGCTAATTAAAACTGTGTTTAGTGAGCATACTAGTCTAATATGTACAGGAGCGGTGCTAATTCTCATGCTCAGTAACTTGCCATCCATCTACCTTTAATGCAAGTTTTTTTTTCATCTGAACTCTGCAAGCACTATAGGTGCTAGAACCTCCTTACCCTCACTTCCCAGCAGGCATTGCCTTTGTTATTGTACAATGGCTGCCTGCCTAGAACCGAAGGCCGTGTCTCAATTTTTTTAAACTATTATACTAAAGGAAGCCTGCCAGGTTGGATAACACTATTAACCTGCAAGTTAATAGCATGATGAAGGTGCTCGGCCACAGTACTGAAAGGGCAGCACGTGGGAAAATAAACTATTTCTCCCAGGAGCCGCCAGCTTTCAGTCAAGAAGTTGTGCTGGTGCAGCTTCCATCATCGCTCGGCTGCAGTCACATGCGCGGATTACATGTGCGTTTTGTACATGTTTAATAAAGTTAGTTTTATTCACCCAAAAACGGTTCAAAAATGTTGCAAAAAAAATAGTTTTTTTAACTTTTTATTCCTTGCTTTTTGTGGGTGAAAAAAATGCTGGAAGAATTGACGTGTTGCAGATTTCAAATACGTAAATTGCATCTTTAGAGAGGAAGAGGACTAGAACTCTAGTGCCGCCTATTGGAAATAGCGATCATAAAGATCATAAAGTCAATATCGACCCCTTATCGAGTCTTGCCACATGACTTAGGAAAAAAATCATACTAGAATCTCAATTTGCAGACACGGTTTTTCAGGGCGGTGCCCTTCATCAGTGCAACGTATGAGATCTCATTTGGGTAGGGGAAGAGTCTACTGACCGGGATCCGAGGGGCAACGTTTCTCCTTGTGGAAAGTGACATGCCAAGCCTAGCATGCCAATGTGAGGAGGCTTAAAAGCCTTGCAATGCTCCTCCGGGAAATTAAATATGCAAATTCCCTCATCGAAGAGGAAGAGAACTAGAACTCTAGTGGCAGATTTCAAAAACGCTGTAGTTTTCAAATTCAGTCTGAAAAAAGCAATCAAACGAGCGTGTGCATGAGAATTTTAAAATCTCATAGCTGTATTGTAAAAAAAAAGCAGATTTAATTTATTTAGGAATTGTTGCATACATATATTTTTCTTTTTACCCTTAAAAAAAAAAGTATATACTATGTATATGTTTTTTTTACTGATTCCACTGCCACATTTATTATCAGTCATTGTTCAATTGTTTGCCATACATTAATTTTCATCATTACACGTCACCCTTCAGTCATTCACATATTTTCTACACTCACCATCCCACCATCCACACTCAGCATCACACCTTTTACATCACTCTCATACCCACCTTATTTTTTGTTCATATGTAATCCCATACTTTTTCAATTTTTGACTCATTATTATTCATTATTTTTCTTTTTATTTCTCCGATTTTTTTTAAAATCATATATATTATTTATTATAACCTTGTATTTTTATAATTGTGGTTCCTTTTCCATAAATAATCACCAATTTTCCATTTTTTTTTTTACATTGACTGACCTTTGTGTCCTCATATAGATATCAATATTCGATGTTTCGTTCATGACATTACCTGGGTGGCTGTGCACTTTCCCTCAAGCTCGACATGTCGATCATCATAGATGACGTCCTCGCACTCTGTTGACATTGTTGTTCTGTTTGATGAATCCTGTCATAAATCACACTCTGTGAGTATCTGCAGGCTCTTTATTCACATCATGTCTCAAACTCCATTACATGAATTCCGAGTGCAACAACATCCAACAAGTTCCAAACAAAGAATATAGAACACACATAAAAGTAGTGAGACCCCTAGAGGCCACATGAACATATAACATATTGCTACATCCTTTCTCTTTTAACTAGAGGAACAATAAAAGATACTAAACTAATGTATACTATGACAAAGTTAGAAATTAACCTATTACGTCCAGTTAGATATAATCTTTAAGGTGCGCCGGCTTTTTGCTAATTCTGCCAGCTCTGGTAATATAAGATGTGTCACTTTCTACATCTGGTACATCTGGTAGTTCTTCTGATATTGTCTGTCTCTGGCCAGAGTCCTCACCCTGATGGTCAGCTGTCACTGTTGGTGCCTGACTTGTACTTGCTGCCTCGTTGTCTTGGGTGTCTGGATACTGTTCAAAAGGCCATGAATCATCTCTTTCTTGCGTTTTCCTCAAATATCTTCGATTCCTCCTTAGTCTTCTTCCGTCGTCTGTTAGAATTTCGTAAGACCGAGGTCCCAGTTTCTGGACAACCTTTGCCTTTTGCCAGTGTTTGTCAAATGTGGTGCTTGGCTGCAGCCGAATGTTGTCATTTCTCTGGAGCTCAGGCAGATCCTTTGCAGATTTATTGTAATAGAAAGCTTGCCTAGCTTGATTCTTCTGTAATTTAGCTTCGATGTTTCCCAGCAGCTTTGGCTCTAACAGAGGACACGCAGTTGGTACTAGTGTCTTTGTACGCCTACTCATGAGCCTCTGTGCCGGACTGCTGTCTAGGCCTTGGGTGGGTGTGTTTCTATGATCCAGTATAGACAGATATACATCAGCACCCGCCTGGTTTGCTTTCTGCATGAGTCTTTTGGCCGTTTTTACTGCTGACTCTGCTTTCCCATTACTCTGAGGATATCTTGGAGAAGACGTCTGGTGTTCAAATTCCCATTTCTTACTGAAAGTTTTGAATTTTTCCGACGTAAACTGTGCCGCATTGTCAGAGAAAACGATATCTGGAATGCCATACCTGGCAAAATGGGCCTTGAGTTTTTTAATCACTGTTCTCGCCCTTGTGTCCTGCACCAAATCAACCTCCCAGAAGTTAGAGAAATAGTCCACTGTAATCAGGTATTCTTTGTCATTCCATGTGAACAAGTCTGCTCCTATTTTTGACCAAGGCCTATGTGGAATTTCATGAGGTTGCAATGTCTCCTTTGGTTGCTTATCATTGCAGGATGCACATATTTCACATTGTGCTATGTAATTTTTTATGTGGTCATTCATTCCTGGCCAATAAACTGATTCTCGTGCACGACATAGGCATCCTTCCATGCCTAAGTGAGAAGAGTGCAATGTCTTCAATATGCCTCTTCTGAGAACTTCAGGTATAACAGCCCTGTCTCCTTTAAAGATGATTCCTTGCTGCACTGACAATTCATCTCTTATGTGGAAGAATGGTGAGACTTCCCTCGGAGCATGCTGCTTGTATTTTGGCCAGCCCTGCAAGATGACAGTCTTTAAACTCTGGAGACTTTTATCCTTCTCTGTAAAAGTCTGGATTTGCTTGGCCTTTTCTTTTGACACTGCAAGGTAGTTACACATATTGATGGTTTCAATGTCTTCCTGCTCATCATTTGTGATAGGAAGGTAAGCTCTGCTTAGCGTATCTGCAATCAGTAAGTCTCTTCCTGGACAGTACCCGATGTCAACATCATATTTCTGAAGTCACAACAGCATGCGCTGTAGTCTCTTTGGGGCATTTAGTAATGGTTTCTTTGTAATGCTCTCCAATGGTTTGTGATCCGACTGCACTGTTACCCGTCGACCGTAGGTGTACTGGTGAAACTTCTCCATCCCAAATACCACAGCCAGTAGTTCCTTCTCAATCTGCGCATTTCCCTGCTCTGTTGTTGTAAGGGCTCTGCTTGCAAATGTAATTGGCTGTTTGTTCTGCATTAATGTGGCTCCAAGGCCTTTTTCCGAAGCATCACATTGTACCACCACTTCTCGATCTGGATCGAAATACTTTAGGGTTGCTGTATCTGCAATGGCATTCTTTACTGCTCGGAAAGCAGTCTCCTGGCTTTCTGTCCATTCCCAGCGCACATCTTTGTGGGTTAGCTGTCTCAGTGGCTCACACATGTCTGACAGATGTCTGCAAAATTTTGAGAGATAATTCACCATGCCCAAAAATCGTTGTACTCCCGAAACATCAGTAGGGGTAGGCAAATCTTGTATTGCTCTCACCTTTTCAGGATCCACTTTGACCCCAGTTGAAGTCAGTCGATGACCAATATAGGCCACTTCTGTCATTTTCAATTTGAATTTGTCCAAATTCAGCTTTATGTTTTTTTCTCTGCATCTGTCCAAAAATTGTATCATCTTCTGATCGTGATCCTTGATTGCAGATTTCATATTTTCACCTTCTCCCACTACTAGGATATCATCCGCTATTGTCTTCACTCCAGTAAGTCCTTCCAAAGCCTGCATCAATTTCTGCTGGAATATCTCTGGAGCAGGTTTTAGTCCCATGGGCATTTTTAGCCATTTAAAGCGTCCAAATGGTGAAGAAAATGTTGTCAATAAACTTGAATCTTCAGTCAGGGCCACATGCCAGAATCCATTTTTTACATCACATACAGAAAATATTTTAGCCTTTGATAAATCTGGTAGAACATCATCTAATGTTGGCATTGGGTAATGATTTCGTTTCAGCGCCTTGTTGAGTGGCTTAGGATCAATACATATTCTTAACTTGCCCGATGGTTTCTGCACTATGACCAAACTGCTGATCCAATCTGTGCTCTTATGGACTGGTGCTATCATGCCTCTTCTCTGTAGATCGTGCAGTTCTACTTTCAGCGGTTGCATTAAAGCTACAGGCACTCTTCTTGTAGGTAATCTGGTGGGCTGCACTGTGTTGTCAATTTCTAGCCTATATTTACCTTCAAAGCATCCATCACCTTCAAATACATCAGCATACTCTGCTTTTATTTTCTGCATGTCCAAGTTGTGCTCTGCATTTAGTTTTGGATTTTGTATATCCTGGGCAACTTCAACAGACATAATGTTCTGAGACTGTACTTTTATTAAGTCCATTGCCTGGACTGCTTTTACTCCCAGTAATGGTACATGTTTACCACCCCGTAACACGGTAAATTCAACTCTATAACTCTTTCTGTTACATGGGTTTCGTATTTTTAGCTTACATGTCCCCATTGGTTTCAGAACACTTTTGTTGTACATCACCAGTACCTTGTCAGTTGGCTCAATAGGAACCTGTTTGTTTAGCAGATCAAATGAAATTACATTGCAGCTTGCTCCACAATCCAGCTGAAATCTAATGGGCTTCTCATCCAACAAGAATGTTGCATAAAGCTGCTTGGCATCCTTCACTACTGACTGCCCGACTACATTGACTTTCTCTGTTGTAGACTGCATTTGTAGCCATGTAATGTCCTCTGCACTGTCAGTGTCTGGTGTCACAGTGTGGAGCTGTCTGTACTGTTTGCCTCTTCCTTGCCTGCAGACAGCAGAGGAATGATTCTTCTTGCCACATGACCTGCAGGTTTCCCCATATGCTGGACACTTGGTTTTGTCTCTCTCATGTCTTTTCCCACAATACTTGCAGTGGACAGTGTTTATAGGGTAGTCTGGTCCTGTCTTTCCTTTCATAGATACTGCATGTACCTTGTCATCATCATTCTCACTGGTGCCTGCCATCATCTTCAGGCTGTGCTTTGTGAGCTCAGCAGCCCTGCAGATTTGCATACATTTCTCTAAAGTCATGCCTTCCTCTCTCAGTAATCTCTCTTTGAGATGACTGTCCTTTATGCCACACACCATTCTGTCCTTGATTAGACTGTCCCTGATCTCTCCAAAGCCACATGTTTCTGCAAGTCTCCTCAGCTCTGTCAGATATCTGTCCACATTTTCACCATCCTCCTGATGTCTTGTGAAAAACTTATATCTTTCCACTGTCTCATTCTTCTTTGGGTCACAGTGTTTATCAAATGCCTGCACAATGTCTGCTAGGAGGAGGTTGTCTGTGTCTGGGAGCAAGGTGTGGGCTAATTCTCTGCCATTTTCCCCAATTAGGTAATAAAACAGCTTTACTTTCCGTTTGTCATCAGTGGGGCCCACAGTCAGATCCACATACAGTGTAAACTCTTCCTTCCAATGTCTCCAAGTCTGGGACAGATTACATGAAGTGACATCCAGTCTCTGAGGGGGCTTCAGACCAGTCTCCATTTTTCTGTACTGTCAGGGAATCTGTACTTACAGTTGCAGTGATCTGTGCAGTTCCAGCCTCATATAAGCTCTAAGAATTTGCAGGTTCTGTGCCCGGCTGCCACCATGTTCTGTTTGATGAATCCTGTCATAAATCACACTCTGTGAGTATCTCCAGGCTCTTTATTCACATCATGTCTCAACCTCCATTACATGAATTCCGAGTACAACAACATCCAACAAGTTCCAAACAAAGAATATAGAACACACATAAAAGTAGTGAGACCCCTAGAGGCCACATGAACATATAACATATTGCTACAATTGTAATGGACGCTTGTCTTGGTGCGGGATGATTTCAGGCATGCGCCCATATTCTCAAGTGTTTGGATATGACACATTTTTAGTATTCAAAGCTCATACCTCTGAGGAAGCAAGTGCGAAATGCTCTCTGGAGTATGGAGCACAGCAATATGGATTTGAATCAGTAATTTTTCCTACGATATCTAACATATATTCCTTCACCTTTACATCCATGGTTATGCCATTACATTATACCATTACATTGCAATTTTTTGTATTTTTACTTCTCTTTTTGCTTATCCATCTCAGCAATGGTTTTTGATGTAGCCTTCCCACTCTCACTTTGGACGGGTTTTTGTGTATAACATAGTATAGAATTATTCCCATATATACTAATACCTTATGGAAGAAAAATGCTTTTGTACAATCATATACATTTATTATAGCAAATTACATGCTACCAACATGATAGTCGATATGATTAGATTCTTATACTGCATTAAATATTATTTTCTTATAATTCCTTGGTGGAAGGAGTGGGTTCCCCTTCTATTAGATCATGGATTGAGCAGAGTCTTCTAATATGACATTTATATAATTCTTGTTACAACTGACTTCTATTTTAGATTTTAGTCTACCGTCCATATCGGAAGGAACAGGTCCTATTGTCACCCTCATTGAGTTTAAGCAGTATGACATTAATATAATTATTGGTGACAACTGGCTTCTATTTTAGGTGGGAATTATAGCCTTACTTTCCATTGGGTATATATAGTCATTCCTTTTACATTTTACTGCAAGGAATAGGTTAGCTATATGTAAAAATATATATTTTTACATTGTTTTATTATTTCTGTGCTCCTCCTTTTTCATCATGTCTTTGTGTATTTTTAATTTTGTTTTATAAATTTGTTGTCATTTGTGTATTTATAAATAGATTTTTTAAAATCTAATATACAGTGGGGCAAAAAAGTATTTAGTCAGTCAGCAGTAGTGCAAGTTCCACCACTTAAAAAGATGAGAGGCGTCTGTAATTTACATCATAGGTAGACCTCAACTATGGGAGACAAACTGAGAAAAAAAAATCCAGAAAATCACATTGTCTGTTTTTTTAACATTTTTTTTGCATATTATGGTGGAAAATAAGTATTTGGTCAGAAACAAACAATCAAGATTTCTGGCTCTCACAGACCTGTAACTTCTTCTTTAAGAGTCTCCTCTTTCCTCCACTCATTACCTGTAGTAATGGCACCTGTTTAAACTTGTTATCAGTATAAAAAGACACCTGTGCACACCCTCAAACAGTCTGACTCCAAACTCCACTATGGTGAAGACCAAAGAGCTGTCAAAGGACACCAGAAACAAAATTGTAGCCCTGCACCAGGCTGGGAAGACTGAATCTGCAATAGCCAACCAGCTTGGAGTGAAGAAATCAACAGTGGGAGCAATAATTAGAAAATGGAAGACATACAAGACCACTGATAATCTCCCTCGATCTGGGGCTCCACGCAAAATCCCACCCCGTGGGGTCAGAATGATCACAAGAACGGTGAGCAAAAATCCCAGAACCACGCGGGGGGACCTAGTGAATGAACTGCAGAGAGCTGGGACCAATGTAACAAGGCCTACCATAAGTAACACACTATGCCACCATGGACTCAGATCCTGCAGTGCCAGACGTGTCCCACTGCTTAAGCCAGTACATGTCCGGGCCCGTCTGAAGTTTGCTAGAGAGCATTTGGATTATCCAGAAGAGTATTGGGAGAATGTCATATGGTCTGATGAAACCAAACTGGAACTGTTTGGTAGAAACACAACTTGTCGTGTTTGGAGGAAAAAGAATACTGAGTTGCATCCATCAAACACCATACCTACTGTAAAGCATGGTGGTGGAAACATCATGCTTTGGGGCTGTTTCTATGCAAAGGGGCCAGGACGACTGATCTGGGTACATGAAAGAATGAATGGGGCCATGTATCGTGAGATTTTGAGTGCAAACCTCCTTCCATCAGCAAGGGCATTGAAGATGAAACGTGGCTGGGTCTTTCAACATGACAATGATCCAAAGCACACCGCCAGGGCAACGAAGGAGTGGCTTCGTAAGAAGCATTTCAAGGTCCTGGAGTGGCCTAGCCAGTCTCCAGATCTCAACCCTATAGAAAACCTTTGGAGGGAGTTGAAAGTCCGTGTTGCCAAGCGAAAAGCCAAAAACATCACTGCTCTAGAGGAGATCTGCATGGAGGAATGGGCCAACATACCACCAACAGTGTGTGGCAACCTTGTGAAGACTTACAGAAAACGTTTGACCTCTGTCATTGCCAACAAAGGATATATTACAAAGTATTGAGATGAAATTTTGTTTCTGACCAAATACTTTTTTTCCACCATAATATGCAAATAAAATGTTAAAAAAACAGACAATGTGATTTTCTGGATTTTTTGTTCTCAGTTTGTCTCCCATAGTTGAGGTCTGCCTATGATGTAAATTACAGACGCCTCTCATCTTTTTAAGTGGTGGAACTTGCACTATTGCTGACTGACTAAATACTTTTTTGCCCCACTGTATGTGGTTTACTCTAATTTGAATACAGCTTTACAGGTATTTCATTGGTTTTAGCTCCTATATTCATTTATGTGCTATTTGGCATGTAAAAAATACTTGAATACTTAGTGGGTTATTTCCTTCATTTATAGGTTATATTACACATCTTTATTATGCCTATTTGCAGTTTGGCAAACAAGATAGCAAGAACAGAGAACTAAAGCCAGACCCCCACTTTCTGTAGAGTGACAAAAACCCTTGCCCACTTCCTGTAGAGATACAAAGACCCGCCTTCTTCCTGTAGAAAGACAAAGACCCACTCCCTTTCCTGTAACTAAACAAAGACCTTTCCAACTTTCAGTAGAGAGACAAAGACCTATCCCCCTTCCTGTAGATATACAAAGACCCACCCAACTTCCTGTAGAAAGCCAAAGACCCGGTCCAACTTCCTGTAGAGATACAAAGACCCTCCCAACTTTTTGTAGAGTAACAAAGACCTGCCCCCACTTCCTGTAAGAGATACTTTCCCCACCTGCTGTAGACTGATAAAGCCACACTTCACTTTCTGTAGAGAGACAAAAACCCTCCCCTACTTACTATAGAGAGACCAAGACCTGTCCCCGCTTCTTGTAGACAGACCAGACCCACCCCAACTTCCTGTAGAGAAACAAAGACCAGCCCCAACTTTCTGTAGAGAAACAAAGACCTGCCCCAACTTACTGTAGAGAGACAAAGACCTGCCCCAACTTACTGTAGAGAAACAAAGACCTGCCCCAATGTCCTGTAGAGAAACAAAGACCTGCTCCAACTTACTGTAGATAAACAAAGACCTGCCCCAACTTCCTGTAGAGAAACAAAGACCTGTCACAACTTCCTGTAGAGAAACAGACCTGCCACAACTTCCTGTAGAGAAGCAAAGACCTGCCCCAACTTCCTGTAGAGAAACAGACCTGCCCCAACTTCCTGTAGAGAAGCAAAGACCTGCCTCAATGTCCTGTAAAGAAACAAAGACCTGCCCCAGCTTCATGTAGAAAAACAAAGACCTGCCCCAACTTCCTGTAGATAAACAAAGACCTGCCCCAACTTCCTGTAGATAAACAAAGACCTGTCACAACTTCCTGTAGAGAAACAAAGACCTGCCCAACTTCCTGTAGAGAAGCAAAGACCTGCCCCAACTTCCTGTAGAGAAGCAAAGACCTGCCCCAACTTCCTGTAGAGAAATCCCTCTCACTGTCTCTGCAGCTAGGGGTTGGACTACATTAGATAACAGTCTATGGGGAATAAATTAAACAGAGGGGAAACACCTAGTAGCTGACACTTTGGAGTAATTGTTCACATTTACATAATTTTTAAATTAAATGAACTGCAAACTTGTTTATTTATGACATTATCTGTCAAATGAGATCTATTTTTCAGAATGTGCATCGACCATTTTCAGTAAGTAACAAATTATGGAGGAATCAATCCAAGATGTAAAGTAAAGCCAGATTGTAATGACACATTCCATCGCCTACATGTCCACTCCACGATTACGGCGTGCATGGCGGTCTATTATATTCCAAGATAACAGAAAACAATTATAAAGAACATCACTTATAGAGAATTCTGTGATGTTTAATGAAGGACTGTGATATAAGGATTCACTCCAGAGCTCGTCAGATCTGCTCTTTTACCAAGGACATGAAAATCTTAAGCAAGATATAAATAGCGGCATCTCCCTGACAACATATATACTATATATACTGGATAACGAGACCGTAATGTACTGGAAGGCTTCAGTCTTTTAGAAAAATATTGAAAGATGCAGACACAGGTGTCTGGAAAATGAGATTAAAGATTTCTTACTTTATTATTCTGTGGCATGAAAGTTTATTAAAAAAAAAAAAGATGGCCAACGTGGCTATTTTTGGAGGCCAGGTGTAATTCCTAGGAAATTCCTCTGTTCCATGGAAATTACTTTTCTCCTACAATAATTCCAGGCTACTAATGCGATAATCATAATCATTTCTAGACAAGAAGCAACTGGGTAGGTCTGATGGGACCTAATGGAATTGTCTGATTTTAGAGAACCCATTTATTAATATATTAGGAAATTCGGAGTTAAAGGGTTCGGCCCATGAACACCATTTATCCGCTATCTGAAGTATAAGTGATGTGTTGGGCGTAACTTTAGTGGGTGCAGGGCTTGATTTCACTCCTGGACTGTCGAGCCTAGATGGGCTGCAAACTGTTAAATGGAACCTGTCACCTGAATTTGGCAGGACCGGTTTTCGGTCATATGGGCGGAGTTTTCGGGTGTTTGATTTACCCTTTCCTTACCCGCTGCCTACATGCTGGCCGCAATATTGGATTGAAGTTCATTCTCTGTCCTCCGTAGTACACGCCTGCGCAAGGCAAGATTGCCTCAATGTCTTCAGGGAATCCAATCACAATTCATTAATTTGACTGATTGGACTTTGTGCTTTCCTCTCCTGTCCAGCAGCGTCACAGATACATGCACAATTCGAAAGACAGATATATCTCTGAACTGAGCAGAGAAATCCAGCCGATAGACAGTCGCATATCTCTTCATGAGAGCTCCAGTCATAGACAAAAATTTTGAGATTGACATAAATTTTGTTTTTTTTTACCAAGTTTGCTGCTTCAGTGTTTTTAGATCTTTTTTTGTCAGATGTTTCCATGAATACTTAAAAAATATTTCATAATAATTTAACCTCTTCATGACCTACGACATAAAGATATGTCATAGATTGCGTCTCCCCCTTTCATGCGGGCTCCAGCGCTGAGCCCGCATCTTTTCCGGCACATGACAGCTGATCTCATCAGCTGACATGTGCCTCTAACAGCCGTGGGTGGAATCGTGATCCACCCGCAGCTGTTAACATGTTAAATACTGCTGTCAATCTCTGACAGCAGCATGTAACATGAGCGTGCCAGAAGCGAGTTACAAACCATGCCCATCAGCGCCCCCGTCACATGACTGCCAGGCGCTGATGGTTTGCCATGACAACCACGGGTCCCCTATGCTTGTCATTGGAGATTTGCTATGCGCGCCGCCCCGTGGCCAGTGTTCATAGCAGATGATCAGAAGATCATAGGTTCAAGAATCCTAAATTGACTATTGAAGCCAGTGAAAAGTTAAAAAAAAAAGTTTAAAAAAAATATTTAAAAAAATGTAAAAGTTTAAATCACCCTCCAATTGCACCATTCAAAATAAAACAATAAAAAATACATACCGTATATTTGTTATCCCTAAGCTCAGAAACACCTGATCTATCAAAGTATAAAAATAATTAATCCGATTGGTAAACTGCTTAACAAGAAAGAAAATCAAAATACTCAAATTAATTTTTTGGTCACCACAACATTGCAATAAAATACAACAATGGGCCATAAAAATATCGTATCTACCCCAAAATTGTATCAATAAACATGTAAATTCGACGTGCAAAAAATAAGCCTTAACCGCAGCCCCAGATCCCGCAAAATGGAGATGCTGCAGGTGTTGGAATTTTTTTTACCACTTAAATAAAAAAGAACCTATACATGTTTGGTATGTATGAACTTGTACTGACCTGGAGAATCATAATGGCAGGCCAGTTTTAGCATTTAGTGAAAGAAAAAATAATAATTGTGGAATTGCATTTTTTTTTTTTTGCAATTTCACTGCACTTGGAATTTTTTTCCCCTTTTCCAGTACACTATATGGTAAAATCAATGGTGTCGCTCAAAAGTATAAATCGTCCTGCATAGGTCGTCACAGGGCCATGTTGACCAAAAAATAAAAAAGTTATGGCTCAGGGAAGAAGGGGAGCAATAAAACAAAAACGCAAAGATGAAAAATCACAAGGTCGTGAAAGGGTTACATTTACTGACAAATTCATGAAGTTTATGTAACGATTCAATATTTGCAGTGTTGACCCTTATTTTTCAAGACTTCTGCCCTTTCCTATGGCAGCTGGATATCAGCTTCTGTGCCAAATCCTGACTAGCGTCATCACTTGTGACGTGAGACATGGGAGTGACCTATGAAGTGTCCATCTTAGGCTACTTTCACACTTGCGTCGGTACGGGGCCATCGCCATGCGTCGGCCCGACGGACAGTGGGATTGATGTAGCACAACGGGGGCAGCGGATGCAGTTTTTCAACGCATCCGCTGCCCCATTGTAAGGTCCGGGGAGGAGGGAGTGGAGTTCCGGCCACGCATGCGCGGTCGGAAATGGCGGACTCGACGCACAAAAAAGTTACATGTAACTTTTTTGTACCGAGTGTCCGCCAAAACACGGCGCGATGTGACGCTAATGCAAGTCTATGGAGAAAAAAACGCATCCTGCGGGCACATTTGCAGGATGCGTTTTCTCCAAAACGACTCATTGCGACGTAGCCCACACAACGCTAATGTGAAAGTAGCCTTAGGGCTCATACTCACTTGCGTGAAATATGGCCGAGTCTCAGGTTAAAACCCGGCTCTCCAGAGCGGAGCGTGCGGCCGCATAGCAATACATGGAGCTGCACGCTCTGCTCCCAAGTGCCGGCAGCAGAACCCGGTGTTACCATGCGAAACTTGGCCGTATTTCACGCAAGTGAGTATGAGCCCTTAGAACGAGTCTCAATAATACAATACAGAACCGGTGTACGTCGTGCGACTTGTGAATTCTGTGGCCAAGCTCCCTCCTGTGGTCGAGAGTGGTACTTCGGCTGGTTCTGTCTATGAGCTTCCTTTGGTAGATGAGAGTGGTACTGCGGCTTCTGAGTTATCTTCCTCAGGTGATGAGGTTAAGTCGTTAGGTGCTGCTCTATATAACTCCACCTGGTGCTTTGATCCTGGCCTCCAGTCAATGTTCTAGTATTGGTCTTCCTCCTCCTTCCTCCTGGATCGTTCCTGTGGCCTGTCTATCCTGCATAAGCTAAGTTTTGCTTGTGTTATTTTTGTTTGCTATTTTTTCTGTCCAGCTTGCTTTATTGGTTTTTCTTGCTTGCTGGAAGCTCTGAGACGCAGAGGGAGCACCTCCGTACCGTTAGTCGGTGCGGAGGGTCTTTTTGCCCCTCTGCGTGGTTGTTTGTAGGTTTTTGTGTTGACCGCAAAGCTATCTTTCCTATCCTCGGTCTATTCAGTAAGTCGGGCCTCACTTTGCTAAATCTATTTCATCTCTGTGTTTGTATTTTCATCTTACTCACAGTCTTTATATGTGGGGGGCTGCCTTTTCCTTTGGGGAATTTCTCTGAGGCAAGGTAGGCTTATTTTTCCATCTTCAGGGCTAGTTAGTTTCTCAGGCTGTGCCGAGTTGCATAGGGAGCGTTAGGCGCAATCCACGGCTACCTCTAGTGTGGTGTGTTAGGATTAGGGATTACGGTCAGCAGAGTTCCCACGTCTCAGAGCTCGTCCTTTGTTTTTGGTAATTGTCAGGTCACTTTGTGTGCTCTGAACTTCAATGTCCATTGTGGTTCTGAATTACCTGTTCATAACAGTACTGGAGGCCCAAAGTACTAATGCTTCTCAATAGAGGGAAAAGAGAAGTTCTGAGACCATTTTTTTTTTCTTTGCACTGTGTTCTGTCTTTCTTTTCCCCTTTACATCAGGGTGGTTCAGAACACAGGTGTGGACATGGACATTCAAGGTCTGTTCTCTTTGATGGATAATCTCGCTATAAATGTACAGAATATTCAAGATTTAGTGGTTCAGAATCCTATGTTAGAACCTAAAATTCCTATTCCTGAGTTATTTTCTGGAGATAGAGCTAAGTTTTTGAATTTTAAAAATAATTGTAAACTATTTCTGGCTTTGAAACCCCGCTCCTCTGGTGACCCAGTTCAACAAGTTAAGATCATTATTTCTTTATTACGTGGCGACCCTCAAGACTGGGCATTTTCCCTTGCGCCAGGAGATCCTGCATTATGTAATATTGATGCGTTTTTTCTGGCACTCGGATTGCTGTACGACGAACCAAATTCAGTGGATCAGGCAGAGAAAAATTTGCTGGCTCTGTGTCAGGGTCAGGATGAGATAGAGATTTATTGTCAGAAGTTTAGAAAGTGGTCCGTGCTCACTCAATGGAATGAATGTGCGCTGGCAGCTATTTTCAGAAAGGGTCTCTCTGAAGCCCTTAAGGATGCCATGGTGGGATTTCCTATGCCTGCTGGTCTGAATGAGTCTATGTCTTTGGCCATTCAGATCGGTCGACGCTTGCGCGAGCGTAAATCTGTGCACCATTTGGCGGTATTATCTGAGCATGAACCTGAGCCTATGCAGTGCGATAGGACTTTGACCAGAGCTGAAAGGCAAGAACACAGACGTCAGAATGGGCTGTGTTTCTACTGTGGTGATTCCACTCATGCTATCTCCGATTGTCCTAAACGCACTAAGCGGTTCGCTAGGTCTGCCACCATTGGTACGGTACAGTCGAAATTTCTTTTGTCCGTTACTTTGATCTGCTCTTTGTCTTCCTATTCTGTCATGGCATTTGTGGATTCAGGCGCTGCCCTGAATTTGATGGACTTGGAGTTTGCTAGGCGCTGTGGGTTTGTCTTGGAGCCCTTGCAGTGTCCTATTCCATTGAGAGGAATTGATGCTACGCCTTTGGCCAAGAATAAGCCTCAGTATTGGACCCAGCTGACCATGTGCATGGCTCCTGCGCACCAGGAGGATATTCGCTTTCTGGTGTTGCATAATCTGCATGATGTGGTCGTGTTGGGGTTGCCATGGCTACAAGTCCATAACCCAGTATTAGATTGGAAATCAATGTCTGTGTCCAGCTGGGGTTGTCAGGGGGTACATGGTGATGTTCCATTTCTGTCTATCTCATCATCCACCCCTTCTGAGGTCCCAGAGTTCTTGTCTGATTACCGGGATGTATTCGATGAGCCCAAGTCCAATGCCCTACCTCCGCATAGGGATTGTGATTGTGCTATCGATTTGATTCCTGGTAGTAAGTTTCCTAAGGGTCGATTGTTTAATTTATCTGTACCTGAGCACGCCGCTATGCGGAGTTACGCGAAGGAGTCTTTGGAGAAGGGTCATATTCGCCCGTCATCGTCGCCATTGGGAGCGGAGTTCTTTTTTGTGGCCAAGAAGGATGGTTTGCTGAGACCTTGTATTGATTACCGCCTTCTAAATAAAATTACGGTCAAATTTCAGTACCCCTTGCCGCTGCTGTCTGATTTGTTTGCTCGGATTAAGGGGGCTAGTTGGTTCACCAAGATAGATCTTCGTGGTGCGTATAATCCTGTGCGTATTAAACGGGGCGATGAATGGAAAACCGGTTTTTACGTACCGGTAATAGGATTTTACAGAGTCCACGACAGCACCCACAATGAGAGAGGGGATCCGCCCACCTTCCGGACAGGAACCTACAGGTTAAAAAGGGCCAGTCCCCCTCGCCCTCCAGTTTGTGTTCCAGAGTACAAGGGATACCGCCAATGAATCAGTACATGACAATATTATCTTAAACACTACTAAATACCACCACCTCTATAGAGTGATCTCTAAGGCACACCTTCCAACAGAGTGCAGGAATAAGTAACTAAATACGGGGGGGAATGTATGGGTGCTGTCGTGGACTCTGTAAAATCCTATTACCGGTACGTAAAAACCGGTTTTCCTATCGCCACGACAGCACCCACAACGAGAGACTTTCAAAGACTATTTAACTGGGAGGGACCACAGCACTAAGTACTGAACGGCCAAACTGTAAGCTGGAATTAGCAGATAGATCAAGGCGATAGTGCTTATAAAAGGTGGAAGGTGATGACCAAGTTGCCGCCTTACATATCATTTCAATGGGGACATCTGCCTTCTCCGCCCAGGATGATGCCATGGCCCGAGTGGAGTGCGCCCTGATGCCTTCTGGTGGTGTTACTCCCCTGGCAGAGTAGGCAAGACATATCGCTTCTCTAATCCATCTAGCGATAGAATTCTTCGTGACACCAGAACCCTTTTTCTGATTCTGGAAAGAAATAAACAGAGCCCTACTCTGTCTCCAGCTTTGTGTCCTATCCAGGTATTCTAATATCGCCCTCTTTACATCTAGGGTATGATATTTTTTCTCCTCTTCTGAACCTGGATTTTCATAGAAAGATGGTAAATAAATCTCCTGACTTATATGAAATTTAGTTGCTACTTTTGGTAAATATGCAAGATCAGGCTTTAAGACAATCTTATCATGGAGAATTATTAGATAGGGAGGATCTACTGATAGCGCATGTATATCACTGACCCTCCTGGCAGACGTTAATGCTAAAAGTAGAGCGGTCTTTAAAGTTAAATTTTTTTATCGAAATAGAGTCTAATGGCTCAAAAGGAGGTTCGGTCAACGCCTCAAGCACCAAATTTAGATCCCAAGGGGGTATTCTTACAATATGGATTGGGTTAGAACGCTGACATGCCTTAATAAACCTAGCAACCCATCTATTACCAGCTATATCACTGTTATATAGAGCTCCCAAGGCTGAAACATGAACTCTTAGAGTGTTGACTGCTAAACCCAATTCCCAGCCTTTCTGAAGGAATTCTAAAATAGCTGAAATCGGAGCCTTATCTCCTAATGGTTGCTGATAAAACATAAGGAATTTTTTCCAAATTTTTGTATAGATCTTTGTAGTAACCTCCTTCCTGCTTTTCAATAAGGTATTAATTAAAGCATTAGAAAACCCTCTCTCCTTCAGAAGCTCCCTCTCAAGTTCCAAGCCGTTAAGTGAAGAGTCTCCAAATTTGGATGACGAAATGGACCTTGAGAAAGGAGTTCCGGAACTACTGGCAGCACCCAGGGATCGGTCACCGACATTGTCCTGAGGAGAGAAAACCAAGGCCTCCTGGGCCAGAAGGGGGCAATTAGGATCACTCTGGCTCCTTCCTCCCGGATCTTCCTGAGAACTATCGGAATCAGACACATAGGGGGAAAGGCATATGCCAGCTGGAAGTCCCAACGGACACGAAGGGAATCCACTATGAATGGTTGGTCTGGTATGTGTAAGGATGCGAACCTCCTGACCTTCCTGTTCTTCCTCGTAGCAAATAGATCTATTATCGGCAATCCCCACAGATTGACTATTTGATCGAATATGTGTTGGTTTGGGGACCACTCTCCCTGACGAAGGGAATGGTGACTGAGATAGTCCGCCTCTATATTGAGTTCCCCTTTTATATGAACTGCCGACAGGGATTGTAAGTGATTCTCGGCCAGAGACAATATCTGTGCTGTAGTGGTCATTAGGGATCGTGATCTTGTCCCCCCCTGATGATTGATGTAGGCCACCACAGTCATATTGTCTGTTTGTATCTGTACATGTGAATTCCTCAGGGATGGTAGTAAGCAAAGAAGAGCCTGTTTGACTGCAGCAAGCTCTCTTAGATTTGAGGAATTCTGGGACTCCTGAATCGACCATCGCCCTTGGGTTAGAATGTCTCCCATATGGGCTCCCCAGCCGAACGGACTGGCATCTGTTGTAATTATGTTGTCCGGAGTGATGGTCCAGAGAACTCCTTTTGACAAATGTGCCAGATTGAGCCACCATCTCAGATCGTGAAGAGTGGCGGGTGATAGACTGAACTTTCTGCTCAGAGCACCGTGAAGATCTTTCTCTGCTTGAAGAACCTCGTATTGAAGCATTCGGGTATGAGCCTGAGCCCATCTCACCGCCGATATACACACAGTCAAAGATCCCAGTAGAGACATTGCGTCTCTTAAACTTAAGTTTGGAACTTCTCTTACGGCCGTGATCCTTTGAATGATCTTCTGCTTCTTCTCTTCTGGTAGGAAGGATGACTGATCTTCTGAGTCTAGAAGAACTCCTAGGAACATTTGACATCTTGTGGGTTCCAGTCTTGACTTTTCCCAGTTGATAATCCATCCGAGTTCCTGTAGGGATGATATTATGGCATTTACCCTAGACGTACACTGAGCAATTGAATTTCCAACTATCAAAAAATCATCTAGATAGGGCACTACAAGGGTTTCCTTTTCCCTGATATGGGCCATTACTTCCGAAACAACCTTCGTAAAAACTCTAGGTGCTATGGACAGGCCAAAGGGCATTGCCAAAAATTGAAAATGTTTAATCTGATGGTTTACCCATACTGCCATCCTGAGGAATTGCTGGTGATTTCTGTGAACTGGAAGATGGTAGTACGCATCTTTTAGATCCAAGACCGACATGTAGCACCTAGGAAACAAAAGCTTAGTTGTTGATTTAATGGATTCCATCTTAAAAGCGTGGTACTGAAGATATTTATTCAATTTTAAGAATAGCGGAGAATAAAAGCCCGTCTTCTCCTGATGTTTTGGTACTTCTTCAATAACTCGCTTTGTAAGCAATTGTTGAATCTCTAATTCTAAGGCCTGTTGTTGGGCCGGAGTGTCCAGTGATGCTATAACAAAATGTTTTGGGGGAGTTCTCAAAAATTCTAATTTAAATCCTGACTCGACTACTCCCATTATCCAGGCGCTAGAAGTTATCCTTTTCCATTCTGCTGAGAAGAACCGTAGTCTTCCCCCTACTGGTAGATCTGTTCTATCTGTAATTACGTCTACGTCTTGAGAAAGACGAAGGATTTTTATAGTATCCACCTTTCTTCTTTTGGTCCGACGTCTCCCAGTCACGATTATATCCCTGCTGGTCTGACTGGAATTTTCTGAAGGGCATGCGTCTCCGGAAGGCATTCCTAAAAGTGGGATTAAATGTTTTAGGAAAACCCTTCTTTCGGTCTTCTGCCTTTGCAAGGATGTCATCCAGCACCGGGCCGAATAGGTACTCACCCCTACACGGAATGGAGCATAATTTGGCTTTTGCCTGAGCATCCCCCTTCCAGGTCTTTAGCCAAAGAGCCCGTCGGGCTGCATTTGAGAGACCCGCTGATCTTGCAGCCAATTTCAGGGAATCAATCGAGGCATCCGCTAGATAAGCCGCTCCTTCTCTGACTTGAGACAGGGAGTTTAACAATTTATCCCTGGGTACTTTAGCTTTAAGTTGTTCTTCCAGCTGAGTTACCCAGACCATAACTGATCTTGCCGTACAGGTGCCTGCGATTGTGGGCTTAAAGGCTCCAGATGATGCTTCCCACACCTTCTTAAGGAGCATGTCAGCCTTCCTGTCTGAAGGATCTTTAAGGAGTCCTACATCCTCTAATGGTAGCGAGGCTGTTTTCGAGGTAGAGGCTACTGCCGCATCTACTTTTGGGATCTTCATCCACTGGGATAAGGTGTCATCCTCAAAGGGGTACCTTCTTTTTGCAGCCGAAGGTAAGAACCCTTTATCTAGCTTGTCCCACTCCCGTTTGACCAGATCTTTAATGGTATCTACCACCGGGAAAGCTTTGCGACTTCTCTGGCTCAGCCCTGCGAACATGATCTCTTGGGTTGTTTTCGGTTCTTTACTCTCAGCCACACCCATAGTCGCATGGACTGCCTTAATTAAAGTCTCCATATTATCGGTGGCAAAGCAAGGCCTACCCTCCTCATCTGAGGAGGATGGTGATGAACTCTCCGAGCACTCGCCCTCTTGCAACGAAGGGCTGGAATCGGATACCATTTCCATACTACTCTTCTCATGCCGCTTAGATTTATGGGAAGATTTTATTTCTTCCCTAATTACTTCCCTCAAATCCGATACACGGAGGGGGGCCTCTTCCTCTAACGTACGGCATATACACGTCTGACATAATTTCTTTACATAGGTGTCAGGTAGTGGCTCCGTGCATAACGCACACTGCTTATGTTTAGACTTTGAGACCTTCTTCCCCTATAACAAAGCATAGTATAGAAGACAGTTGTATCAGCTAATGGCTCAGATATAACAATCACCACTGCCGATGAAAATAGAGTACCGGTTTCTGAGGGGGTGAGGTGCGATGTGACGTCGGGTTGCCAGGGTCCTGCTGCCCGCGTGCCACATCTCCACTATGAGATCTGCTGCTGCTCCTCTGCTCTGCTAGCTGTCGGTGTTCGGCGTCTCCTGTGGAAGACATGTTGCCGCACACCACTCACCAAGCGCTGCCTTCTTTTCAAAGGTCCCGCGCTCCTCCTCCCGGCCTCCTCCGAAGTCGTTAGATCACTTCCGGGTCATAAGCGCCGACCTGCTCCCGCAGCGTCGCGCGCGTGTGGACGACCCAGGGCGGCGTGCCTTCCCCCGGGAACACCACTTCTAACGCTCGGCCATGCCGCTCCTTGCCAGACGAGGGGGGAAGCTGACACAGGACTTCCCCCGACGCTGCTTCCGGGCCCCCAACTCTGCCGTTCTCACCTGGACACCGCACAGAGGCTTGGCGGACCCCGGTAGGTGAACGAGACCTGTAGGCTCCCGCCGTCCGGACATGAACCCAAACTGGAGGGCGAGGGGGACCGCCCCTTTTTAACCTGTAGGTTCCTGTCCGGAAGGTGGGCGGATCCCCTCTCTCGTTGTGGGTGCTGTCGTGGTGATAGGAAAACAGCATTTAATACGCCCGAAGGCCATTTTGAGTACCTGGTTATGCCATTCGGACTTTCTAATGCTCCATCAGTGTTTCAGTCCTTTATGCATGACATCTTCCGAGAGTACCTGGATAAATTCCTGATTGTATACTTGGATGATATTTTGGTCTTCTTGGATGATTGGGAGTCTCATGTGAAGCAGGTCAGAATGGTGTTCCAGGTCCTGCGTGCTAATTCTATGTTTGTGAAGGGGTCAAAGTGTCTCTTTGGTGTTCAGAAGATTTCATTTTTGGGGTTAATTTTTTCTCCTTCTACTATTGAGATGGACCCTGTTAAAGTTCAGGCCATTTATGATTGGACTCAGCCAACATCTCTGAAGAGTCTGCAGAAGTTCCTGGGCTTTGCTAATTTTTATTGTCGCTTCATCGCTAATTTTTCTAGCATTGCTAAACCGTTGACTGATTTAACCAAGAAGGGTGCTGATGTGGTCAATTGGTCTTCTGCTGCTGTGGAAGCTTTTCAGGAGTTGAAGCGTCGTTTTTCTTCTGCCTCTGTGTTGTGCCAACCAGATGTTTCGCTTCCGTTCCAGGTCGAGGTTGATGCTTCCGAAATTGGAGCAGGGGCTGTTTTGTCGCAGAGAAGTTCTGATTGCTCGGTGATGAAACCATGCGCCTTCTTTTCCAGGAAATTTTCGCCTGCTGAGTGAAATTATGATGTTGGCAATCGAGAGTTGCTAGCCATGAAGTGGGCATTCGAGGAGTGGCGTCATTGGCTTGAAGGAGCTAAGCATCGCGTGGTGGTCTTGACTGATCACAAAAACTTGACTTATCTCGAGTCTGCCAAACGGTTGAATCCTAGACAGGTCGTTGGTCGCTGTTTTTCTCCCGTTTTGACTTTGTGGTTTCGTACCTTCCGGGCTCTAAAAATGTGAAGGCGGATGCCCTGTCTAGGAGTTTTGTGCCCGATTCTCCGGGTTTGCCTGAGCCGGCGGGTATTCTCAAAGAGGGGGTAATTTTGTCTGCCATCTCCCCTGATTTGCGGCGGGTGCTGCAAAAATTTCAGGCTAATAGACCTGACCGTTGCCCAGCGGAGAAACTGTTTGTCCCTGATAGGTGGACAAATAAAGTTATCTCTGAGGTTCATTGTTCGGTGTTGGCTGGTCATCCTGGAATCTTTGGTACCAGAGATTTGGTGGCTAGATCCTTTTGGTGGCCGTCTCTGTCGCGGGATGTGCGTTTATTTTGTGCAGTCCTGTGGGATTTGTGCTCGGGCTAAGCCCTGCTGTTCTCGTGCCAGTGGGTTGCTTTTGCCCTTGCCGGTCCCGAAGAGGCCTTGGACACATATCTCTATGGATTTTATTTCGGATCTCCCCGTCTCTCAAAGAATGTCGGTCATTTGGGTGGTTTGTGATCACTTCTCTAAGATGGTCCATTTGGTGCCCTTGTCTAAATTGCCTTCCTCCTCTGATTTGGTGCCGTTGTTTTTCCAGCATGTGGTTCGTTTACATGGCATTCCAGAGAACATCGTTTCTGACAGAGGTTCCCAGTTTGTTTCGAGGTTTTGGCGAGCCTTTTGTGCTAGGATGGGCATTGATTTGTCTTTTTCCTCGGCTTTCCATCCTCAGACAAATGGCCAGACTGAACGAACCAATCAGACCTTGGAAACATATCTGAGATGTTTTGTTTCTGCTGATCAGGATGATTGGGTGTCCTTTTTGCCTTTGGCTGAGTTTGCCCTTAATAATCGGGCCAGCTCGGCTACTTTGGTTTCGCCGTTTTTCTGCAATTCTGGGTTCCACCCTCGTTTCTCTTCAGGGCAGGTTGAGTCTTCGGACTGTCCTGGTGTGGATACTGTGGTGGATAGGTTGCAGCAGATTTGGACTCATGTAGTGGACAATCTGACTTTGTCCCAGGAGAAGGCTCAACGTTTCGCTAACCGCAGGCGCTGTGTGGGTCCCCGACTTCGTGTTGGGGATTTGGTTTGGTTGTCATCTCGTTATATTCCTATGAAGGTTTCCTCTCCTAAATTTAAGCCTCGTTTCATTGGTCCATATAGGATTTCTGAGGTTCTTAATCCTGTGTCTTTTCGTTTGACTCTTCCAGCTTCTTTTTCCATCCATAACGTGTTCCATAGGTCATTGTTGCGGAGATACGTGGCACCTGTGGTTCCATCTATTGATCCTCCTGCTCCGGTTTTGGTTGAAGGGGAATTGGAGTATATAGTGGAGAAGATTTTGGATTCTCGTGTTTCGAGACGGAAACTCCAGTATCTGGTTAAGTGGAAAGGTTATGGTCAGGAAGATAATTCCTGGGTCTTTGCCTCTGATGTCCATGCTGCCGATCTGGTTCGTGCCTTTCATGTGGCTCATCCTGGTCGGCCTGGGGGCTCTGGTGAGGGTTCGGTGACCCCTCCTCAAGGGGGAGTACTGTTGTGAATTCTGTGGCCAAGCTCCCTCCTGTGGTCAAGAGTGGTACTTCGGCTGGTTCTGTCTATGAGCTTCCTTTGGTGGATGAGAGTGGTACTGCGGCTTCTGAGTTTCCTTCCTCAGGTGATGAGGTTAAGTCGTTAGGTGCTGCTCTATTTAACTCCACCTGGTGCTTTGATCCTGGCCTCCAGTCAATGTTCTAGTATTGGTCTTGCTTCCTCCTGGATCGTTCCTGTGGCCTGTCTATCCTGCATAAGCTAAGTTTTGCTTGTGTTATTTTTGTTTGCTATTTTTTCTGTCCAGCTTGCTTTATTGGTTTTTCTTGCTTGCTGGAAGCTCTGAGACGCAGAGGGAGCACCTCCGTACCGTTAGTCGGTGCGGAGGGTCTTTTTGCCCCTCTGCATGGTTGTTTGTAGGTTTTTGTGTTGACCGCAAAGCTATCTTTCCTATCCTCGGTCTATTCAGTAAGTCGGGCCTCACTTTGCTAAATCTATTTCATCTCTGTGTTTGTATTTTCATCTTACTCACAGTCTTTATATGTGGGGGGCTGCCTTTTCCTTTGGGGAATTTCTCTGAGGCAAGGTAGGCTTATTTTTCTATCTTCAGGGCTAGTTAGTTTCTCAGGCTGTGCCGAGTTGCATAGGGAGCGTTAGGCGCAATCCACGGCTACCTCTAGTGTGGTGTGTTAGGATTAGGGATTGCGGTCAGCAGAGTTCCCACGTCTCAGAGCTCGTCCTTTGTTTTTGGTAATTGTCAGGTCACTTTGTGTGCTCTGAACTTCAATGTCCATTGTGGTTCTGAATTACCTGTTCATAACAGCGACTGCCATGGATTACGTCACACATGTGGGGATTATTTTTTAACAATAATTTGGTGAACGGGGGACTTTCTCTTATTGATTTAATTCTCTCTTTTTATGTCTTTTTTTTAAATAAATTAGTGAAATAGGGATAGAGTTGGGGGCTGTTTTTTAAAATAAAATATTTGTATGTTTTTCTTATAACTTAGTGGGTTAGTAATGGAGGTGTCTGATGAATGCCTCTCCATTACTAAACCCAGGGGCTGATGCCATCGGGAAGAGCTGGGCAAATCACCAGAATTGGCACACCTAATGTGATGCGCCAATTCTGGGATGGCTACGGGCTGGTGTTGTTAGTCTGGGAAGGGTCCAATAGCCACAGACCTTCCCAGCATCATAATATAACCTCACAGCTGTCTGCTTTACCTCAGCTGGTCATCAATAATAGAGGGCACCCTCATTAATTTGTTGATGATGTTAAAAATGCATATCATATGGTTGATAGTTGATAAAAATCGCATTGTAATCGCATGATACTCGTTCTACTTTATTGGACCAGAGCGATTTTTTTTTTTTTTACGCAGATGGGTGCGAGGCCTTTCTTTTGTTCTGTTTGTCCACCCACTTTTTGAGGATTGTCACACTGGGATTGAAATCTGAGAATTTTTGGACATCGACCCACTTGGTTACCACTTTTGTCTTGTGACCATCTCCATCATGCTAGAGAAAGAACTGTTATTACTAGTGATGAGCCAACGTGCCGGGATAAGGTGTTATCCGAGCATGCTCTGGTAGTAACAGAGTATCTCCAGCATGCTCGAATATTATAATCGAGTTCCTGTGGCTGCATGTCTCGCAGCTGTTCGACAGCCACAACACATGCAGGAATTGCTTGTTTGTTAGAAAATCCCTGCCACATAATATTCGAGCATGCTGGAGATATTCTGGTACTACCAGAGCATGCTCGGATAACACCTTATCCCAGCACATTCGCTCATCACTAGTTATCACCAAATTGCTTCTGTATCATTGGGAGAAGTTGCTCTTGGAGGATCTTTAAATATAATTCTTTATTTTTGGGCAGCACGGTGGTGCAGTGGTTAGCCTTGCAGCGCTGGGGTCCTAGGTTCTAATCCCACCCAGGACAACATCTGCAAAGAGTTTGTATGTTCTCTCCGTGTTTGCGTGGGTTTCCTCCGGGCACTCCGGTTTCCTCCCACATTCCAAAGACATACTGATAGGGATTCTAGATTGTGAGCCCTATTGGGGACAGTGATGATAATGTGTGCAAAACTGTAAAGCGCTGCGGAATATGTTAGCGCTATATAAAAATAAAGATTATTATTATTATTTGCGGGAGTGTTCTTGGTCTGAATTGTGAATAATCCCCTCCATGGATGAAAATCCCCCACATATAAATGGTCTCAGGATGATTTACCTCAGCATATAGAGAAAATACAGGGGGGATGAGGGAGGCACAACTATACATTTGTATGGAGTGCCAGTCAAGCATATAAAAATCAAGCAATGGAAAACAAAAAGTATATGCAAAAGGAGGGCTGCACATCCCCCAAAATGAAGCTTTGTTATGAAAAAAACGAGAACAAGTATAGCACAGAGATTAAATTTTTTTTTTTTAAAACAGCCATGGTGTATATGATATCATATCTTAGCCCACGATAATGAGCAAGCATAGACCACATCTTCCAACTAAAACAAGGGGTACAGATATGAAGTTTGAAACAGACAAAAATAAAAAACAATGTGCCAAAAATGTAATATAATTCAACAAATATGGGTAAGTAATGTTACAAAACCTAAAAGGGAAGATGAGAGAATAAGAAAAGGAAAACTAATGCTAGAGGTGTGTAGTGGCAACAGTGACATGTCCATGATTTTTCACAAGCAGAGGGGACAGCAGAAAATCGTGGATTTTGATCCGGGGGTCAGCTCAAAATCATCAATGCAAGTCAATCCGTCTGTGAAAAAACTGAACTACATTCTGGTGACATCCAAGTGCGGTCCGATTCTGTACGAGGAATGTCAGAATGGAGATGATGGAGAAACTTTTTTTTATTTCGCTACGTACGAGTAAAACGGATGGCACTTGTATCAAACGCTGATCAGAATAATCGGTCTGTTTCTCTCGTATGTGGAAAAATCTGACGTATGAATGAGCCCTTAGTTGCAGCTTTCTTTTACTCTATTTTTCTACCATGCATGGTTTTTCTATCTTGACCAGTATCCATAATATTGAAGAACTTGTGTATTACTTGGACATGTAGAAACAAAGGATTTTTCCGGCACAGGAGTCCTTTTCTTAAAAAAATAATTTTCTTTATGCAGACATCTTCATCAGTAAAAACAGTACATACGGGGGACTCCCAATGCCTGATGTGTTTCGGACCCATTAAAAACAGTACTTTCTCAATGCCTTTGAGAAAGGACCATTTATAAAGGGTTCAAAACGTGTCAGGCATTGGGGGTTCCCGCGTATGTACTGTTTTTACTGATGAAAATGTCTGTATAAAGAAAAATTTTTTTTTATGAAAAGGACTCCTGTGCCGGAAAAATCCTTTGTTTCTACATGTGCTTATACATTGTAGTCAGCCACTGAATTCCAGGCATGGTCTCTAGCATATTCTGGTGAGCAACTATCCTCCTTCCCATTCCATTAATTTGGTATCTGACATTACTTGGACAACTTCTTCTCATATCCCACGCTTGGCTCTGATAATGTAAGAAAGCCTACACTCACGTCCCGAGCCGGCGTCGTTCCCGCGGTGTCGGCACTTGCTCTTCACGGGGCTCCCATGCTGGTGTATTGACATGTGACCCCAGCGCCCAATCAGTGCTGGTGTTGCTTTCCCCGCCTCCTGTCAAATTGGAGATGAAGAGGAAGTGAGAGTAGCGGCTGCCTGGACTTCCTCTTCATGTTCGGTTTGTCCGAAGGCGGAGACAGTGACACCGGTGCTGATTGGACACCGTGGTCACATGTCACAACAACCGCACAAGAGCCCCGGGGAGAGCGAGTGCCAACACTTCAGGAATGGCTCCAGCACGGGAGGTGAGTATAGGCTTTTTATTTTATCGGGGCCAAACATTTAGATCAAGAAGGGGTTGTCCAAGTAGTGGACAACCCCTTTACCTAAGCCAGGCACCTTCTATGTCACAGTCGATGTATAGACAGGAAAGGATGGTGGCTTAGCTATCAAAATAAACAGTAGGCCCCTGCACCCACAGCTCCTTAACACTGCCCTGTAGATGAGTCTTGGTGGAAGATGACCTGCCCAACCCTAGGACCAGAGCTTGTAGCTGGAAATCAGGGTACCTTTCAGATAAGAACTATACAGTATTAAATTGCAAAATGGACCAATTTAAGCTCTTTTAATAGCGACCTGAACCCTTAAGTAGTGCTGTGTGCCCTATGGTGTGGTCTTTATGTACCCAGATATGGCAATTCACCTGTGAGCTCCTAGAAATATGCTGCTATTATGTAATAAAATATGGAAAGCGCTACAATAAATGACACGAGCGATAAATGCTCTTTTCATCTGAAACTAAATTGACTTTTCTGCCTCCAAATGAAGAGTAAATAAAGTGAGACCGTAGGAAGCTCATTTCAGAACCTGGATTGAATTATCATCAAAGTAATCATCCTACTCAGAAGTAAATTCAGGACTGGAAGGAATTAGAATCAAACGATAAACTGAAGAGTGTACACAAGATCAAATCACAGAAAATGTTCTCCGTGAATTACATTTTTGGATTTTTCTGTGTTAATTGTGTTATAGTGAATAAATATCATTATACTAATCTCGTTATAATTTTTTTAACTTTGTTGTTGGCAAAATAAGGACGTTTAAAGGGGTTGTCCTCCTTTGGAGGCAATTTTTTTTGCTTTTCACTTAAATACATGTATCTGGGAGTAAACATCATTTTTGTAATTGGGCTTCATTAAAAAATTTTTTTACCATTTTACTTTTACAGGCCCTTTATTTCTCTTCACATTCAACTTTAATATGGTCTGTGGCCATAGACCTCAGCTAAGAGACCCTAGGAAAAGACAGATGAAAGAATTATAAATTCTCCTGTTAAACTGTAGGAATAATGGATTATAACTCATTCTGCAGACAATAGACAGGTTATAGAAGGAATACTGTGCAACATTTTTAATTAACACCTTTACCCCAAGAGGGTGGTTTGAACGTTAAAGGGAACCTGTCACCTGAATTTGGCGGGACAGGTTTGCGATCATATGGACGGGGTTTTCGAGTGTTTGATTCACCCTTTCCTTACCCGCTGGCTGCATGCTGGCTGCAATATTGGCTTGAAGTTCATGCTGTGTCCTCCGAAGTACACGCCTGCGCAAGGCAATCTTGCCTTGCGCACGCGCAGTATGATTTGCCCAACTGCGGGCAAAGCCGAAAAGCATTAGTGCACATGGGCCGGCGCACTATGTCCCGGAACACAGCAAAATACTTCTGGGACATAGTGCGCCAGCGCATGTGCAATAAGGCTTTTCGGCTTTGCCCGCAGTTGGGCAAATCATACTGCGCGTGCGCAAGGCAAGATTGCCTTGCGCAGGCGTGTACTTCGGAGGACACAGCATGAACTTCAACCCAATATTGCAGCCAGCATGCAGCCAGCGGGTAAGGAAAGGGTGAATCAAACACGCGAAAACCCCACCCATATGACCGCAAACCTGTCCCTCCAAAATCAGGTGACAGGTTCCCTTTAATGACCAATTCAATTTTTACAATTCTGACCACTGTCACTGTATGTGGATATAACTCTAGAACGCTTCAACAGATCTCGGTGATTCTGAGAACGCTTTTTTGTGACATATTGCACTTCAAGGTAGTAGTAAAAGTTTTTCAATATAACTTGCATTTATTTGTGTAAAAAATAGAAATTTGGGGAAAATTTGGAAATTTTTGCAATTCTCAAACTTTTAATTTTTGTGCCCTTAAATCAGAGAAATATGTCACACAAAATAGTTCATAAATAACATTTCTGACATGTCTACTTTACATCAGCCCAATTTTTTTTTTTTCGTTAGGAAGTTATAAGGGTTAAAAGTTCACCAGCGATTTCTCATTTTTACTACTGTGCATCAGCCCTATGTCCAGGAGCCCATCTCAAACGGTCTGATACACATCTGGCGCAGCGACTAGCTATCTCCCATTGTTATATCCCTTTTATATTCACATATTGTGGAACTTTGTGTGTGTAATTGGGGCGGGTAAGGAGGCTCATGAGGGAAGGAGGCTCATCGTGACAGAAGCTGGGCCACCATGAGGCACATTATAGACCACCAGGCGCACAACCCTCTGCCGTACTTCCCATGAGGTTACCGCCATAACTTCAGCTCAGCAGCCCTGTATGTAGCAGACTTCTATTTTGCAGGCAAGCACAAGTTTTTGAACTTCCGAGACATGATATATACGGTATATATAATTCAGGAGGACATGGGACCAAGAGTAATATTTTTACCACATTTGTGCCATTTTTATTAGTGCGCACAGTATTTGCATAGGTGAGAGCAATTGAAATAATTTATACTTTGCTCTAGATACATAAGGAATCAGCTTAACTCTTACAACGCTAAGTACTTGAATTGGAAAAGCATCCCATGCACAAATGTCAGTCCCAATGGGCTTGAGATCAGTATTATCTAGAACGACCATAGACTATATAGCTGAAAGGACGATTTGTATGTTTTGCCACGTTATTTGCAGTTTTCCTTCCTTTATGGCAGCATTACAGTTAACATATTGCTATAATTTCAATATAAAACATGCTTTGCTCCATGGCATCATGAGAGACTTAAAGAAAAACTGTCACAAGGTCAAATGTGCCAAATTTTTAATCTTATTTTATTCCTGCTTCTACCCTGAGTATTCCATTTTTTTTGTATGGTTTCAGAGATCTGAGCCTTTTTATTTAGGGCCAATTCTTTGGTCTTTACAATGAGGCATGGTTCATAGGATCCTCTGGGGCGTGTCTTTAGACTGCACTGCATTATTACCCTTGTAGACCATAAAAATTAGCACACAATAAAAAAAGACCCAGATTTCTGGAACTGACTGGAGGATTTAAAAAAAAAAAAATAGCAAAAAAAATGAGCAAAAAGCTGATTACTCAGGGGAACAGCAGGAACGAAAAAGAGCAAAACAAACTTGTTATGTTTTGACCTGGTGGTGGGTCCTTTTTAAATGGGTATTCTAGGAAATCTATAAAGACTTTTGCTATATATCTGGCTAGTGATGTACGGAAATAACAGAGGAAAACTGCGTGGGAACAGTTTTCTATGGGATTGGGTTTCAGACTTGAATATGGCTAAGGGCATCAGAATAGTGCTCAAACTGCACCACTTTGCATCAGTTGGCCAGTCTGGAAACACAGATCGTGCTCGAATTGGAAGTCCTGGCCCAAACACTGGATCTCCTTCTCTGATCTAAATGCCTCATTTTTCCTGGTTATTTCAGGTCAAAAAATCCTGGAGGTCCCATGAAATGGGCCTCAATTCAAAGGTAGACTGCAAACTGTAGAAACTAAAGTTCTTCAAATTGAAACACTGTGCCCCATTTTCCACTCTTTGCTCTGGTCAATTTTCTCTCTGTGTTTTCCCCACGTCATCCTGTACTCAGTACTTGGCTCTCTCTTCCGATCGGGTCAACGAACAAGACATCACATGCGGCATTTTGATAATTGAGGGACAGAATTTGTTTTTCCTTTGGCACTGGCACCAAATGATTTTCAACGTTCTGGCGCATGCACACCAAGTTTTCCTTCCCAGGAAGCAGGACTTCCTCAGCATTTGGAGTGATGGTACAGTGCAAGGAAGAGGAAAGGCCAGCCCCATAATCTAGTATGTTTCTTGAACTAGCAATTTGAGCTCTGGTTGAGAAGCCGGCAATGGGAAAACTGGAAATTGTAGCTTGAAGGGTTGGCAACTGGTTCGCCAAAAAGTGCCATCTGTGGCAGATGCATTGAGCTTTGAAGTGTGAGGAATTGGATGGGAACATAGAAAAGTATTAGATCATGGTATTCAAAATTAAAATTTGAAGTGTAGACTAGATGTGGAAGATCCATTAAAGTCCAATAACAACCAGTGGTGTGTGTAGAAGAAAGTAGGCAAAGTGCAAATAAAGGCTCTGGATATTAGCATTCAGTAGAGAAGGCATGGTGTTTGCGTCCTGCTTCGTTGGCCAGTTATTCCTCCTTTAGTTGCCATTAGTACAGTTACTCTAATGGAGAGTCTTGTGCATGTTCTCACCACCACCTGGTAGTGAATCGGTTTGGACCACCCAGTGCCCTTTCTAAAGACCATATAGCAGCTTTATAGTTGGCCTCTATAGTATGTTCACTCTTCCTTTACAGACGGCCATAACATGATCATTTTGATTTGATTGAAATATTTCATAATTTGGTCCGTAGATAAAAAATTGAGGACAAAGTTTCTCTCAAGAAATATCAACTAGCAGAAAAGATGAATCCAATGAGCGGCTGCACACAACGCGATCTGCTGCAGTTTAATTAATCTGTAATTGGCTCTCAACAAATACGACTGAATGTTCTTTACACTTAATACAATTACTGCATTTCCTGCTCTCCGGGACTGGTTTCTACATAAACTATTCACTCAGATGAAATTGTTCTTCATTTTGACCATTCACTTTCCAGGTACAGTAAATATTCTTTACATTTAAGAATTTTTATAGTTTGGCATCTGTTGTAGATCTGGGGCTGTAAAGAGGCATAATTATTGGGGGATGCAAAGAAAACAGTTACGCGCGAGCCTTTGTCACAGAAGGGTGAAAATCTCCAACCCCAGAGGCTAGCACATGGAAGGTTTGGGCTCTTTTCCTGAATTTTAGTTGGGACCCAGTAAGTAATCAGGTTTCTCTATCTTTATCCATATGAAAGTTCCTCTATTCCCTATGGACCGCACAGGACCGGGGTGCAGATATAGTGCAGAAGGTGAGGAAACCTGCAGTAGTAAAGACACAGTGCACAGAAGTATGGAGGTAGTTTACGTACTGGGCAGTTACCAGAACATTTCATGACAAAGAGAAAGTGTGGTTTGCCCTGACGAAGCTCACGGAAATAGTTCATGAACGAATTTTATTTTTCTCCAAAAATAACGCAAAAAACGCCGCTAGAAATTACTACATGTTGCATTTCTGCAACAAAACGCATGCATAGAAACGACGCATGCGTCGTCAAAACGCGGCAAAACGCATGCAAAAAAACGCATGCGTTTTTAATGTTAAGTATAGGAAAAAAAACGCATTTGTTTTTTTGCGCTAAAACGCAGCGGCAAAAAACGCAAATGTGAAACCAGCCTAAGATGTTTTGGAGGAATTTTCCTTGTCTTGAAGAGTTTTGAGGAGGTTTGGGGCGTTTTCTTCTGAATCCTTTTTTTGCAGCCTTTTGGCTTACAGAAGCAGATTCCTTGAGGTTCACCATGAATAAGTGACTTACAGGGTTTTTTTTTTTCCACTAGGCGTTTTTCAAAGCTTTTTCAGGAAGAAAAAAAAATACTAATTAAAGTATATTTCCCAAATAAATGAATTGGAAGTGTTTTCTAGGCATTTTTTGAGTGTGATTTTGGAGTAGATCCACTCCAAAAAGCTTTCCATGAGCATAACCTAAGAATGCCAAAATACCACCAGTTTACAAACTCATATCCACGTCTCGTGCTGTATTCCTAACCACTTCCCACCAGTCCACTTCCGTGCCATCAAGGTTTATTCTTCTACCTGCTATGTCACCCATCCGAAATCTACCCACTTAAATTGGAAAAGACAACTTTTGTTACGAAAAGGTGTTGTCTGGGACATTGATGATCTATCCTAAGGATAGGATAATGTCTGATTGGTAAGGGTGCAACCCTCAGCACCCCCGTTGATCACCTGTTCCAGTGTTGGCGGCAGTCTGAACTGCTCAGTTACAAAGCTGCACAGCTTCATCATCTATATAATGGGCGCAGCTGGGTACTGTACATCCACCATCTATTCAAATCAATAGGGGGCGGATGTGCAGTACCCAGACACGGTCACTAATCCATCGACAGAGCTGTGCTACGCACCTCTGCAACTAGGCAGTTCAGGACGCTGCCAACAGCGGTAGCAGCTGATTGGATAGGCCATCAATGTGAAAGTCCTGGAGAACCCCTTTAAAACACATCATCATATTAAACTCCAATGTTTTATGTATAGAAACTCTCAGAACAAAGAACCCTTATTTAATATGTTATTAAACTCATCGTGACTTTAAATCCATATTTAAAAAAAAATCATTTGTAAAACAATGAAAAACGGTCCTGGGGACTGGAAGGGCAAATTTGGCTTTGTCCTTAAGGAGTTAAACGCAGGTCTGAATTCTCCTTATACCAGAGTGCTAATAATGCAATGAGCATTTCCTATCAGCAGGTCCTCCGGTTCTGAGCCGATGTTTATTTTCTTGAAAACAGTCGCGTTCAATTAGTATCCACGTTACGCGGATAGCTGGCTGACGGGGGAAGACTGCGCAGAGTCTCCTGTGTTGTCACTGTCCTTACGTGACATTCCGTCTCTCTGCTCAGTGAACATCAATTTACCTTTCGGGGGAGAGGACCACGTCGTCTGTCGTCGTCATTTTTCTCAAAATATCCACCTGTGAATTTTCAGGTTGAAGAAATCAATCAATGAATCCTTCTAGAAAACTTAGACCCACTGCCGGGGTTTTCTCGGTAATGCTGCTCCCAATAGAAATCTGGGAGTTTCGGTCAATAATATCTTCTGTACTACACACGACTACTGTGGATCAAATCTGTGCACAATTATGTCATTCTCTGAATTGACCCATTAAAACAGAAAACGTAGCTCAACGCAAGACGAAGCCTCCCATAATATGCAAAGAGATTCTTTAATTTATTATTTAAAGGATAAGGAAAAAAAATTCTCCAATTGTATGTAGAATAAAATGATAAAAACCGATAAAAAATGTCCTTCCGTTTCGAAAGCGCAGCTCATCTGCAGACATATGCGTCTCCGAGGTTACAGAATTCAATCTGTATAGCATCATCCTGCTGTCATGCTCTCTTCCTTCTATTCCTTACTTTTCATTACTCCTTTGGTAGGCAGCAGGAATTAGAAGGCAGAGGAATTGTCTGCATGGACACATAGGTCTGCAGAAGTGCTGCATACAGCAAACGATAGGATATTTGTGATCAAGAATATTTACAAACGTTGTTATATTATATTTTACTTTAGATACAGTGTAGCAATATAAATGGAGCACCTGCTAGGGCCGTGGGGTACGTGGGCCGTGTCCGACGGTTCTTCGAGGGGTTGTAACGGCAGCAGTGACCCGATCTGTGGCCCTGGGCGTCCAATAGAATTGAAATGAAGGGAAATAAAGTTTATAGGGGGATTAGTTCGTGACGCCACCCGTGGTGTTCGGCAATAAGAAAATGGCCGACGCTGCGATTCAGGTCCACTGGGGCGCAGCTGAGATGTTACAGCTCTCCACGGGTAGAACTAGGCCCCAGGGCAGTTATATAAGGGTAATTTTGATGATGAACTGGTGTAGTGCAGGGCAGGTGACGCATTATAATTCTGAGGACACAGCAGGGTGCAGTTTTCACACTTTACTCACAGTTTGGTACAATCCCAGCCGGGTGCCGTGTCCTCCGGGTCTGTGGTCCAGCCAGCTCTCGGGTAATTTGGTTGCACTTTTTCATGTGCACCTTCCCAGGCCGTCTCTCCGCGCTGGCTCACCCTCCTGCCCTGCGCCTTACACACAGTGTCCCAAGCTAGCAGCCTCGGGTCCTGTCGGGCGACTCTCTCTTGGTCCCCTTGATCCTATATGGCTGTCTTTTCTGCAAATGTGTGTGGATTTTGCTGTGGCGCAGACATATACCACAGCCTCCGGTTAGCTAGCTGAAACTTGCAGTTTCTCCACTAATCTGGGGCCGGTCCCCTCTGCGACCTAGTCCTCCTACCAGACTACGGTCAGCGTAGATTTGGGTGCCACGGGTGGATTCTTCACTTACCTGGCCCCTAGGAATCCTTTTCTCTCCGGAGCTCCTGTCTTCACGTCTGCTCCCTTCAACTCCTCCCCACCAACTGAGTAACTCCTAACTCCTCCCTCTCATTTCCATGACAACTCCTCACTTCCAACTGTCACTCTACCTCATCCACCCACACCCTCTACCTAATGTCCCCTCAAACCTGAGATGGGGCCCTCCCTCAATAGGGTTCGCCCAGATCCCCTGGCCTGGAGTGGTGTGGTGTTGGATGCTAGTGTGTGGGTCCCGGGTTGTACCCCCTCCTAACCTGAGAATGGAGTACCACACCTGTGGCTGAGGTGTAGTACCTCTGTGGCGACTGGACTCTCAGGGGCACCACATAAGGGCAGACACAAAGGTGGAAATGTTCATTAGTTTCCAGTAAAGCATAGATTCACTTACATGTTCAAGCCACCGGCAGGTGAATATCTGACAGGGGAATTACATTTTAAGCACCACTTCAGGGGTGCAATAAAAAAAAATCTGGAGTGTGCTTTAACCAAATATTTAAACTTTTCCTCTAGACTCAACACATCCCAAAATGAGTGGTAATGAGGCTTGGACTGGCCCATGGGGGAATAGTTGAATCCTCCAGTGGGCCCCTGTACATGAATGGGCACCCACATACGAGTAGTGCTTGGTACAGTATACTTAATGCAGTATTTACGGACAAAGCCAGCATCTTGTCAGTCAGGTAATATTGCATGTAGTTGAACAATGGCCACTAGTATCAAAGTTACTGGTGGGCGCCTGGCACCCCACTCGAATGCTGGAGGATTTATATAAATTTTCATCTTTGGGGAAAAAAAAGGTTGTGTTACTCTGTCTGGTGTAGTTTGTTATAGGTGTCTGTGTGAATTTATTGACTTTGTATTGTGAAAAATTTGAACCGTTTCTATTTAAAAGTCAGGCTGATTTATTGAAGTCCTCATAAACCACATCCCAGGAAGCTCAAATACTGCCCTTGTCCGGCACAAAGTACAACATAAAGCAAAAAGTTCATGCAATAGTGCTGCTTAGCGCACCTGGCTTAGAGTCCGGCTTAAAAGTCCTTTAGCAAAGGCACTTAATCCAGGAGGTCTGCAATTTCCACACACACACACACACACACACACACACACACACACACACACACACACTTGTGTGCGACAAGCAGGACTCATTTTAGAAAGTGAATCACACCTAGGGATGGAGATATGGTGAGCAACTGTCTCTCCCAACTCTCCAGCTGCTCATAGGCAACATGTAAACCCCTTATAGTCTTGAACGTACTAAATCATTACTGCAGGTTTATCTTCGATCCACTATATGTCTAACAGCCACCTTACATAGTATATTTCTACTTTTCCCAAACTTGTCTTGAAATAGTCGCATTGTTAGAAAGTTTTTACAAGAGATGAGCGAATCTCTCAAAATTGGAGTATAATTGATATGAATCGAAAGGGCTTGATTTTCATTAAAATACATTTATTGTGGTCCGAGACCCCTCCAGGATCCAAAGCATAATAAAAGAAGACCCGAGAAGATGCACATCACAAACATCAATAGTGTGTAGGACAGTGGTCCCCAAATCCGGTCCTCGAGAGCCACCAACAGGTCATGGTTTCAGGATCTCCTCTGTATTGCACAGGTGATAATTGCATCACCTGGTCAGGCAAGCATTCAATCACCTGTGCAATACTAAGGAAATCCTGAAAACATGACCTGTTGGTGGCTCTCGAGGACCGGAGGTGGGGAACACTGGTGTAGGACGTGCTAGAGGCCTAGGAAGAGGAGACTGGGTGGACACCAGAAAGGAGCAAGTGGAGGACTGGACAGGGAGCTATGGCAGCAGGACATTTGAGGAGCAAGGTCAGTATAGTATGTTATTTTTTTTTTAACCATCTTTTCTTCTGAGTCCAGGCTTCCCTCTTCTGGAACCAGGGCAGCAATTAATCCAGGAGACATGAGGTTCATAAAAACAAACGTTTACTTGGTGAATAGCAGTATTTACAGGCAGACGTAGAGGATAAAGCCCAACGGTTTGTCATCTTTCCCACAGGTACTGGATACAACTTCAGCTCTGGTTCTCGGTATAGGTACAATGTCCCTCTTCTTCTCTAGCCCTGGTGAGTCTTCACCACCACTAGCAGTATATTTGGATTGCAATACCTTCAAATGTAGACTGAGTCCATCTTTCCCTGTAGGTTCACATGCTGAGTGTGCTCCAGGCCCCTGACATCTATGTTGAGGTTGCCCCAGGCCATTTAGACAGAATCACACAGAAGAGTATTTTTGACTTTCCAGTATTAAGGTACCGTCACACTTAGCGACGCTGCAGCGATACCGACAACGATCCGGATCGCTGCAGCGTCGCTGTTTGGTCGCTGGAGAGCTGTCACACAGACCGCTCTCCAGCGACCAACGATCCCGAGGTCCCCGGTAACCAGGGTAAACATCGGGTAACTAAGCGCAGGGCCGCGCTTAGTAACCCGATGTTTACCCTGGTTACCATCGTAAAAAAACAAACAGTACATACTTACATTCAGCTGTCTGTCCCTTGCCGTCTGGTTCCTGCTGACTGCTGGCCGCAAAGTGAAAGCAGAGCACAGCCACAGCGGTGAGTCACCGCTGTGTGACTAACCGCTGTGCTGTGCTTTCACTTTCACTTTGCGGCCAGCAGTCAGTGCAGGAAATAGACGGCAAGGGACAGACAGCTGAATGTAAGTATGTACTGTTTGTTTTTTTACGATGGTAACCAGGGTAAACATCGGGTTACTAAGCGCGGCCCTGCGCTTAGTTACCCGATGTTTACCCTGGTTACCAGCGAAGACATCGCTGAATCGGTGTCACACACGCCGATTCAGCGATGTCTACGGGGAGTCCAGCGACGAAATAAAGTTCTGGACTTTCTTCCCCGACCAGCGACAGCACAGCAGGGGCCTGATCGCTGCTGCCTGTCACACTGGACGATATCGCTAGCGAGGACGCTGCAACGTCACGGATCGCTAGCGATATCGTCTAGTGTGACGGTACCTTTAGGCCCATGCTATCCCCAGCAGCCTCTTGTCCTAAAATAGTTATTAATGTTGAAGGAAGACTAAGTCCATCTAGTTCAACCCATAGCCTAACCTAACATGCCCTAACATGTTGATCCAGAGGAAGGCAAAAAAAAACCATGTGGCAAAGAGTAGACCTTACATTTATCCCCGTTAAAGTTCATTTGCCATTTATCAGCCTAAGCTTCTAGTTTACATACATCATCCTGTAACATAAAATGGTCCTCCTCTGTATTGATTACCCTGCAGTTTAGTGTCATCTGCAAATATTGAAATTCTACTCTGTATGCCCCCTACAAAGTCATTAATAAATATGTGAAAAAGAAGAGGGCCCAATACTGACTCCTGTGGTACCCCACTGCTAACCGCAACCCAGTCCGAGTGTGCTCTATTAATAACCACCCTGATATTGGGTCATGGGGTTATTCCTCTTCAGATACTCCAGCATAGCATCCCTTAGAATGCCCTCTAGGATTTTACCGACAGTAGAGGCCTATAATTTCTGAGTTCAGCTTTTGTCCCCTTTTTGAATATTGGCACCACATTTGCTATACGCCAGTCCTGTGGTACAGACCCTGTTATTATGGACTCTTTAAAGATTAAAAATAATGGTCTATCAATGACTGTACTTAATTCCTGCAGTACTCGGGGGTGTATCCCATCTGGGCCCGGAGAATTGTCAATTTTAGTGATTTTTAGACGCTGCTGTACTTCCTGCTGGGTTAAGCAGGTGACACTTGATGGGGAATTTTTGTTATCACTGATCCTATTGTCTGCCATGGGATTTTCTTGTGTAAATACTGATGAAAAAAAGTCATTTAGCATATTGGCTTTTTCCTCATCCTCATCCACCATTTCACCCAGACTATTTTTAAGGGGGCCAACACTATCATTTTTTTTAGTTTCTTACTATTTACGTAGTTAAAGAATATTTTGGGATTATTTTTACTCTCCCTGGCAATGAGTCTCTCTGTCTCAATCTTTGCTGCCTTGATTTGCTTTTTACAGAATTTATTTAATTCTCTGTATTTATTTAATGCCTCATCACTACCTACTTCCTTTAATTCTCTAAAGTCCTAGGCCCGCTACTTCACTCACTGCTGTCCAGACCTTGACTGGCCCTGTTCCTTCATAGACCTGCTACCGACTCTCAGTCCCCCCCCCCCAAACGAGGCCTGCCACTACAGTTAACCCTATCTTAGCTAACTGCAGCCCCAATGGGCATCATCCCATTATCACATACATGAACATGCAATGCCCAAAAATAGAAAAAAGTTGTACTCACCCTCTGATTGAAAGTGTCCTTTATTTAATCATGGAACAGCGTGTTCGGCGGGAGGATAGCGGGGGACTTCAGCAAACGATGGCCGTTTTGCGCACACTGTGCTTCAAGTGACGGGGGATACATTTATATACAACGGAACGCCCAATAAATGAGGTCATTGCCTTCCACCTGTTAACACATGTCAAACTATGAGCAAACATAAGTTAAAAACAATTAGTTACAGTGAAACAACGCATTATGTTATGATTACTACATGCAACTTTATAGAAAAATCGTCATATCAAACTTATCATTTAAACCTGCAGGACATTGTGCTCTTGGATTCTTTCTGTAAGAGCAGTCTATGGAGGTCTCCACCCTGTACTGGCAACTGCACTCTTTCCAGACCTGCAGAGGTTAATAGCTCAGGATTGCCCGAGTGAGATTCCTGCATGGGATCGATCAGTCTTCTGGAACCCTTACCTGTGACAATTGATCTGAAATGCTCACGGAAACAAACAAACAGCAGGCATATCGATTTGCCAATGTAAAAAAAGGCCAAAAAAATTCTATAAACTACATGGCGAGTCCTGCAAGAAATAAAATCCTCTACTTGGAGAGTTATTTGACCTATTTGTAGTATTTTGTCAGATGATAACGGCAAAAAGAACACTGGCCACATTAGTGATTTCATTTTGGTTGAAGGGTGTCTAGCCAATTTGTATTGTCCGATTTTAATCAATTCTGCACCAAGGCTACTTTCACACATCAGGTTTTTGCCGTCAGGCACAATCCGGCGAGTTTTCGACAAAACAGATCCTTTTTTTGTCATAGAGTTGTATTAGTGCCGGATTGTGCCTGATGGCCTCACGTTTCATCCGTTTTTTGGCGGATCCGTCCAAAATTTATTGCATTTTCAATTCTGGAGAGTTTCTCTCTCTCTCTCTCATCCCCGGAACAGGAAGTCAGAATTTGATGCCCAATAAACCAAAACGGATCAGTTATTCACAATTTGCACCGGATCCGTTTTTTTCAAAAAGAGACAGATTATGCCTGAAGGCAAAAAACTGATGCGTGAAAGTAGCCTAACACATTCCTTGAAGGTTGGTACCTCTGTTTGCTGCTATACGTTTTTGTTCATTCCATTTGAAATATTGAGGTAAGAGGCAAATTCATGGAACTGGTCCTGGGTGCCTGCCCACACTATAAAAATATTGTCCACGTATCTCAGGAACAGCCTAATATATTACAAAAAGGGATTGCGGTGGGTGTAGATGACATTTTCCTCTAAGAACATGTTTGGGAACATACATGCTACTGGGGTCCCCATTGCTGTTCAGGTTCCTTGCAGGTATCAGTTGTCCACAAATTTGAAAGCCCAGTAAGTGACATCGCTAGAATCAGGGTCTTTGTCCCTACATTATAGAGCTTTCACATTGGGTAGCAACATCCTGGTAACAGATTTCCTTTAAATGGATTGTCCACTATTTGACCCCCACCTTATTTATGAGCCTAAGGAGGTGAAATAAAAATACATCCTGAACCAATGCTGCTCCTCTGTAGTCAATACTGCATCCCCGCTCGTTCTCCTGGCAACAATGTTTCTTGGACCCACTGATGGGCTGCAGCTCTCACATGATGCCCATGCACCAAAGATGATGGCGAATGCAGAGAGAACATTTCACTTACCTGGAACCATTAATTAGGGCTTGTGCAGTAGTGAACAAAACCTTTAATCTGATATTCCATTAATATGAAGCATATTCGGAATGATGGAGACTAGAGAATCCCTAAAAGGAACTGTCCGTATCCTCTGTGGATCCAGCTCAAACCTCGTTGGTCACCTTGTAGAAATAGCAGGAACGCGGGATGCAGTGACGAGCAGGAGGCAGAACAAGAGTTAAAGGGTTTATTACAAGGGATACTCCACGCAGGGAGAAAAAGGGTTAAGAGGGGAATAAAACTGGGTATTGCGTCAGGGTAAGAACGAACAGTTATGAAACAGGTAGACTTATCAGTCTGATGGTTTCCGGGCTGTGGAAGCTTGAAATTCCACAGTGGCGCCGTAAATGACGCGTGAAGTCTCTGGCCTGTTCCTGGAGGAAGGTGATGCACTGTCTCCCGACAGAAGCGGCGTATCCTGGTTCTCCGAGACGAGGTCCTGGGTTACCGGGAGAACGAACGCGACGTGAGGCAGTCTCTGACACCGCCGGAAGATGTCTCAGCCCAGTGGTGGTGACATGAATGAAGCTACCCGGCTCTGGGCGATTCGCCTGGTGAGATTCTGGCTGCACACTCACGGCAGTCAGCGGAACGGTGCGGATCAAACCCTCAGTCGCAGGGGTGAGCGGGCACCCGGATTTACATCCCTCAAGGTCAGTGTGCGCAAGGGCTGAGGAGCTGCAGCGCAAGCCTGTACTATCGCGTAGCCCTGCGGAGAGACAACCTTCTCCTGCTGCGAGCTCTGTCTTCCTGCCAAGTGTCCCGCTCTCCTGCACACCATCCCTTTTATCCCTGATACGCCCGCTACAGTCGAGTGCAAAGGTCTGTCCAGGTCAGAAAGCTTTCCCCCCCCAGCAACAATGGTGACAGCCCCGATAGTTCCGGAAATGACATGAGAGGGGTATCACCGGCCCGGTCCATCTTCCTACAACCTAACCGCTTAAGCTTGTGATTGGCTACAGCAGAGGGGCGCCTGCAGCTTCTCTTCCTGTCCCACCGCTGACCACAGTTTCCGCATGCTCTGGGTTCACTGGAGTTTCAGAAAAAAGAGTAAGTGTCATTTTATCAATTTGAAAACATTAGATTTTTGTTTTGCAGCTCGGAGAAATTCCTCTGACATTAACAGATCACTAACCATGTTGAGCGCCGATCGATTATATGAAGCGGTATTATTTATTTTGTCATTGTATGGCGCTGACATTCTGGTACTGTATGGCTGTTTTCCCATTGGGAGACATTATTTCATATGGGGAATGTCAATGGAACCGCACGCGGCATCATCATAAGAACGGCGCTGTTCATATATTATATACTGTATATAAACTATATTATAATTTACAGGATAATGTAGTTTATTCCTCCGCTCCCGAAATAACATGCATATTTAGCTATAAACAATGAAATGTGTTATGATGCAGGGAGCGGACAAGCGGCGCATTGATTATGCACAATTAAACATACATGAGGTTGCGACGTGCGGCTTAAATAATACATATATCTCCAGTCATTGGGATCCGGTACAGCCGGCCGCTCTGACAGCTGATGGATTTATTCAGTATATTCAGTATTATTATCGTGGCAAGATAAAATAGAGCAAACTTTTATAATTTACGGGATATTTAGAAGAGCGTTTATCTCCCTCGCGTCTGACATTGACATTTCTGCCGTTTATTGTCACATAAACAGTTGTTATACAGAACCAGCTATTAATACTGTGGAAAGAAGGTGAAATTCATCTTCATATCCATATCAAATGCGAGGCTCCCTGCACATCTCTCCATCCTGCTCTAGACAGAGAAATATATACAGGTAAAAACATTGGCAAAAATTCCATTTTTATTTTTACATCCCATATTCCATTCTATGTTGCGGAGAAATAGACTAATTTAGAAGGATATTATGTTGCACAATATAACCGGCTGTATGCTGCGGCAATAAAGCTGATGCAAAATAATGAGAATTATTATATAAGAAATCGTAAATATAAAACCTTGTTGAATACTGGATTAATTTCATAGAAATGAATGATAAATTCTGTCTGACACCACAACTAAGAGGAGCTCATTATTTAAAAGGAGTTATCTCACAGTATCTGCGATAAACGTCTGATTGTCGGGATTCACATTGATTTCTAGAATAGGGGTCTTGAGCAACTCATCCATTGTTGCTGCATGCCCATCAAGCTCTAACAAACAAGGTATTTTGGAACCCACCAAGATGCAGATCATCATCCATTGTTCCTGCATGCCCATCAAGCTCTAACAAACAAGGTATTTTGGAACCCACCAAGATGCAGATCATCATCCATTGTTCCTGCATGCCCATCAAGCTCTAACAAACAAGGTATTTTGGAACCCACCAAGATACAGATCATCATCCATTGTTCCTGCATGCCCATCAAGCTCTAACAAACAAGGTATTTTGGAACCCACCAAGATACAGATCATCATCCATTGTTCCTGCATGCCCATCAAGCTCTAACAAACAAGGTATTTTGGAACCCACCAAGATACAGATCATTCAGGACCTCAAATGGCCATACGCATTGGATGAATGTTGGCCAACTCAGATTTTGATGAGAACATCCAGCCATCTAATGTATATGGGGGTGTCCTGATTGGACTGCTACAGCAGATATCGGTGGAGGGAAGAGTTGGACAGCTTGAATTTTAACATGCCCGATCCCTTTGTTCTCAGGGGAGGTAATCCGACAACAGAGGTGTCTGAGAACCGCTTATTCAATGCTCCCCCTTGAGAATCTACATAGGCTCAGCATTGAACCTCTTCCAAACAAGGTTTTAAAGAAACTCTTTATTGAGACCCTCCAGGACCTCAAACGGTTTAGGTGACCATGCACATTAGATGAATAGAACAAAATAGAAGAGAAAATCCAGCTTCCAAAAATATCCAATTTATTAAAGTTAAAATCCAAGGTCCAAAAACATGGTTCACAGGAGAGGAGATAGCAGCATGCTACGCGTTTCGAACACTAGGTTCTTTTTCAAAGCTGCCTACTATGCACCAGAATGAGGTTTAAACATTACATTAGATGAATGTTGGCCAACTCACACATTTTGGTGGAAACTGCCAACCTTATAATATATATGCTTTGCAAAAAGGAAAAAAAAAAAAAAAAAAAAGAGCATGAACCACACATCCCAAAATCACACATTGATCTAAAGCCGCTAGGCAAAAATTTATATACTGAACATGAGGTTTTCAGTTTAACATTCTGATCAGACTGTATGAAGCCCACTGCCACTTCACGGCAAACCTCGTAGTGGGTCCTATCGCCCTAACGGAGCGGAGCCGTGCGGCCTCCTCTTCCTGCATTATCGTTCCTGGCGCCTGCACTGTAAGTACAAAGGGCAGCGCACAGCTCTGGAGTGACAGCGGTGTTGCGTCTAATTAGAAAGGAAAGACCCACTTCCCGGACGGATTCAGGGTATGTGGGGGCAAATTTTATAAGGGTTTATTTCAGCGTGCGCAGGCGTTTGCAACTAAAGAGCCACCTTGTCAGAATGCAGCGTTTGGCTCTTTTAGTTACAAATGCCTGAGGGGGGTGACAGGTTCCCTTTAAAGTATCCCAATCTCCTTAAAATAGTTATAAACTTCCAAGTGTTTGGACTCTTGCTTCTTTGGTTTCAGATCTGTTACCTTCCTTGCTTGACTCTTTGATTTTGACTTTGGCTACATGTTGAGTCCTCCCTATATTTCTTCCAGAATGACTGCTTTCTTTGTAATGTCCTTTTGCTTTCCTTATCTGCCCATCTTTTTTATTATTATTATTATTATTATTATTATTATTATTATTATTACCACCATGTCCATGCCAAGATACTCAGCAGTAGAAATGAGCGAAATAGTTCTGCATTATCCAATATCAAAATACTTGTAGATTGTGAGCCCTCGGGGGCAGGGTCCTCTCTCCTCCTGTACCAGTTGTGACTTGTATTGTTCAAGATTATTGTACTTGTTTTTATTATGTATACCCCTCCTCATATGTAAAGCACCATGGAATAAATGGCGCTATAATAATTATTATTATTATTTATTGTAATAATAAATAATAATTTGAGATTCAATCGAATCATCAAAAAAGGGGCCACACCATTTTACAGATGCCGCACAACGCCTTCCTCTCATCCCACCATAAAGCACAGCCAATCATGAGAGACTATAGATCAGAGGTCACTGATGAATCAGCCAATATAAAAGCCTAAGCAGGAGATGCTGCTGCCATTTTATGGGCAATGTGGTTAGAAGGGAATATTTCATAGCTCAGTTATTAAGTGATTAAAAGAGAATACATTTAATTACAAGAAATGTGTAAATACAGAGGGAGAGAAATATAAGTCGCTGACACTGTGTTACGCAGCTAGTCCTGTAGTCAGCTCTACAATTGCTGCAATCAGTTTGCTCGTTTGGTAATCACTTTGTGCACACTTTTCTGCATGAAACTGTTAAAGACCACACTGTGGAGTTTGTGACAATTTAGGGAGGCAATTTTGGATGCTGGAAAAAACAGACACTAAACAGGTGCAAAAAAGGAGTAGATGAGGAAACGTAAAAGGAAACACAAGGTGCCACGTCATGTGTCAGTAACAATAAGAGGGGCTGTGGTGAAATAGCAGCAGCACTGTCGGCACCAGCCATCCATCCACCCAGTAGTAGCAGGCGCACGCCATAGCGGTTTATTGCCTCCATTAGGCATGTCACTTACTAAAAATTGTATATTTAGATAAGTGGAAGCTTTGGAATAATTTCAATTGAATCGATTCGGGAAATTCACTCATCTCTTCCTAGCAGCTAAACCTACCTGTCATTGGTAAAATTATAAGGTATTCAAATAATTATTCAATATTTGTGTGAATGAGGCTTAATAGAACAATTACTCATCAAGCAAATTTCGATCTTGGGCTTTGACTTTTCCATTTTTTTGATCTTTGTGCTGCTTTCAGCTGCATTAGTTTTCTGGAAACCTTGGATAATTTGGTCAAAATGATGCAATTTTGGAAAACCATGGCAAAAAAAAAACCCCCTCAACCACATCCGCGATGCAGTCACAACATGTCATCGCAGTGGACATTGTATGCAGTGGTTTACATCTTCGTCCCCTAATGCAGAATATATTGGTGGTACATGAATACGCTCTTCGTGCGACTCTCCTCTTTACACTACATTCATCCCCTATATTCCCTTTATTGGCAGCGATGTACCTGACAGGACCATACAATGCTCAGCTGAATAATATTCTCCGTCTCTATTAATAGAATGGAGACCTGGCGGATACAATTCATGCCGATTGAGATAGTAAAGTAGATCACCCACTTATCTCGACTTGTCTGCCTCTCCTAATGACTTGTTCTACAGGATCCCGCGTACAAGCTGCTCCCCCGGGCGCTAAACCAGATACGTCAATCCAAAAGTCAGGTGAAACCACAAGAGCGGCGAGCAGAGAGGTGGGTGACGTGCTGCCCCTCTAAGGCTGAGCATTGTGGTGCTGTAGTATCACCTTCCATAATTTCCCAGAGTTTGTGTGCTGCCAGTCATATGGGTCAATCAGTCCATAGTTGCCGATAATGCAAAAGGGGTGGTTTATGCAAACCCTTCCCAAAAGTGAGGTTCTGTCACTGTGTTTCTGGGTCCTCCTCTTGGCTATTGAAATATTACTAAGGGAGCAGTCAGACAACAGTATAACATGGAGGACGATCGCATCGCAATGCTCGGACTGGCCGGCGGCTCTGCTGACCTAAGTCTGACAGTTGGATAGAAGTACAGGCTGTTATGATCTGGTCAAGAAAGCCTTTGGCCAGTCTCAGCATTGTGATGCGATCGTCCTCCATGGTACATGGCCGGCTGACTGCACCCTAACTATGTCATTCATTTAAGCACCCACTCCATTCTTTCCGAAAGAACAGACGCCCAAATACGTACTTGCATGCACACAGTAGATTGTAGTACGGTGCAACAGAAATTCCAGAGTACCTGTCCACTACTTGACAACTCCTTAAAGAAACACTGCCAGCAAAGTTTTTATCCTCTTAACATATAAGTCATCATATTATATAGCACTGTTCACTTACAGTTGCTTATTTTTCCTTTCTACCCAGTTAATTCTTCTCTTTTCCATTAGGTCTATGACATCATGTGATTAATTACAGACTAGCTGAATCCTAAGCTCTATGGAGAAACAGGAGGTCAATTTTCCCTGCGTGAGTCATCAGTAGAACTACAATTCTACATCACTGCAAAGTCACAGGTAGCCCAACCCCACCTTCTGTTCATCTCCTGACCCAGCTGCAGCCTCCCCCACCGGGGCCTTTTGCAGTGAGGACTTTTAACTCCATTCGTCTGTTATTAAAAAAAAACAAAAAAAATATTCACCTCCTGCCGACACACCGTCCCACCAGTATTTTAGGGTTAGCATCCGGTAGGCATTTGATGTGAGTGTTGCAGCCAATCAATACACGGTTTCTGCTGACTCGGAAAAATGTGAACGCTACAGCCGATCAGTGGCTGCTGATTAACTGCAGCGCTCAGGTGTCATCAGCGCTGGATGGCGATACCAGCAGATCACTGGGGAACGGAACTCTGAGGTGACAGGGAGCGAAGGTTTGGTTTTTTTTTTCAGCCCCCTGGGCCCATTAGTAAGGGGTTTGGGCAATAATGGAAACCCCTCTAAGAACTGTGACGAATTGACACAAAGTATATGGGAAAATTATATAACTTCTTGTTGGTAAAATATTTGAAGGGTTTCTGAGGGATGTTATTCTGGATTATCTCAATGAGAATAACTGTTTAACTCCATATCAGCATGGGTTTATGAGAAATCGCTCCTGTCAAACCAATCTAATCAGTTTTTATGAAGAGGTAAGCTATAGACTGGACCACGGTGAGTCATTGGACGTGGTATATCTCGATTTTTCCAAAGCGTTTGATACCGTGCCGCACAAGAGGTTGGTACACAAAATGAGAATGCTTGGTCTGGGGGAAAATGTGTGTAAATGGGTTAGTAACTGGCTTAGTGATAGAAAGCAGAGGGTGGTTATAAATGGTATAGTCTCTAACTGGGTCGCTGTGACCAGTGGGGTACCGCAGGGGTCAGTATTGGGACCTGTTCTCTTCAACATATTCATTAATGATCTGGTAGAAGGTTTACACAGTAAAATATCGATATTTGCAGATGATACAAAACTATGTAAAGCAGTTAATACAAGAGAAGATAGTATTCTGCTACAGATGGATCTGGATAAGTTGGAAACTTGGGCTGAAAGGTGGCAGATGAGGTTTAACAATGATAAATGTAAGGTTATACACATGGGAAGAGGGAATCAATATCACCATTACACACTGAACGGGAAACCACTGGGTAAATCTGACAGGGAGAAGGACTTGGGGATCCTAGTTAATGATAAACTTACCTGGAGCAGCCAGTGCCAGGCAGCAGCTGCCAAGGCAAACAGGATCATGGGGTGCATTAAAAGAGGTCTGGATACACATGATGAGAGCATTATACTGCCTCTGTACAAATCCCTAGTTAGACCGCACATGGAGTACTGTGTCCAGTTTTGGGCACCGGTGCTCAGGAAGGATATAATGGAACTAGAGAGAGTACAAAGGAGGGCAACAAAATTAATAAAGGGGATGGGAGAACTACAATACCCAGATAGATTAGCGAAATTAGGATTATTTAGTCTAGAAAAAAGACGACTGAGGGGCGATCTAATAACCATGTATAAGTATATAAGGGGACAATACAAATATCTCGCTGAGGATCTGTTTATACCAAGGAAGGTGACGGGCACAAGGGGGCATTCTTTGCGTCTGGAGGAGAGAAGGTTTTTCCACCAACATAGAAGAGGATTCTTTACTGTTAGGGCAGTGAGAATCTGGAATTGCTTGCCTGAGGAGGTGGTGATGGCGAACTCAGTCGAGGGGTTCAAGAGAGGCCTGGATGTCTTCCTGGAGCAGAACAATATTGTATCATACAATTATTAGGTTCTGTAGAAGGACGTAGATCTGGGTATTTATTATGATGGAATATAGGCTGAACTGGATGGACAAATGTCTTTTTTCGGCCTTACTAACTATGTTACTATGTATGTTCTTGTTTTAGAAAAAAAAAAAAAAGACTTGATTAGCTGAAACAGGAATATTTGTGTCACTGATGTTAAAAGGGATTGTCTGGTCCTCCGTTCTATAAAACATGTGTACGGTCATTCATTGGAGCCGTGTATAGAGCACTCACATCATGGCTCCTCGGATTCTAGCAGTTGATTACAGGAGTCTCCGCCAAAGCCGAAAAGCCTTTTACTCTGCTGATTGATGTTACTTTGGACTTGAACTGGTGCTTTGTCGCCACCTAGTGCTTTTAAGAAGGATTTCCATTTTTTTTTTTCATTTTCTGTAGACTTGTATCTGGAAGAAATGTGTAAGTGTGAGGGCGGACAAACACGTCTGTCATTTTGAGGGAAAAACACCATTACATACCCGCATTTTTTTTCTATTAAATATGACAATCTGCGACACAGGGTTCCGATACAGATGTGAACATAACCAAATATTCATGGTCATACTGTGCTGATAACCTCAAGTATCTAATCTTGTCTGATACCAGAGTTTAATATACCAGCGAAATGTAACAAGAACTGCGTTACAGTGTATGGATGAATCATTAAACTCAAAAAATTTTTGAAGGTTTCTTTTAGAGTATAATATACTGCCAAAATGTAACAGACAGCACGCAATACTATATGGATAACTAATTATATCCATAAAAAGTTTTGGTATTTTTTTTTTTTGCAAAGTTTAATATAGTAGCAAAATGTAACAAGAACTTGCTCTAGAGTGTATGGATAAATCATACAGAATCACAAATCAGATCTCATTTTGTACTGATGAGGGGCATTACCCCAAAACACTCTGCCAAATTGAGATACTGATTTGGCTTTTATCCCAAGTCATATTTCAAGGCTCGTTAAAGGGTCAATAATGACTTGTAGGATCGCTACTTTCAATAGGTGGCACTAGAGTTCGAGTCCTCTTCCTCTGTGAAGAGACAATTCGCACACCTATTTTACCAGAGGAGCATCCAAGGCTTTTAATTCTCCTCATACTGGTGTGCCAGAGCTGGCATGTCACCCTCCACAAGGAGATGAATCATTGAATTCGTATACATTTATTCAAGGTTTTTGGGGATTTTTATAGAACACTGAAATGTAACAGAAAATAAGTACAACTGTATGGATAAGCAATTGAACAAAGAAAATGTTCTCACTGCTTTTTTGCAGTGTTATATTCCACCAAAACGTACCACAGAACCCCCAATGCTCTATAGATGAGCAATATAGTACCGATACATTTTTTGACGTGTTTTGAGGGTTATATACTACAGAATATACCCACTAAGACATAATACTCTATAGATAAGCAATATATAAAAAATTTTAAATAATTTTTTGGAGGCTTATACACCACCAAAATGTACCCAAGAAGATGTAATACTGTGTTGATGAGCAATATAATACCGATACATTTTTGTACAATCTTTTGGAAGGTTAGATACCACCGAAACGTACCCAAGACGACGTAATACTCTATGGATGAGCAACATAATATTGAAAAAAAAATTAAACAACTTGTTTTGAGGGTTATATACCAACAAAATCTACCCAAGAACATGTAAAACACTTATCTCGAGTAGAACTCAGAGTGGTAACAGATGTCCTCCAACAGCACCAAAGAGGAAGATAGACTGCTATAGCTCCAATCCTCAATAGGGGAAAATGGAAATATCACCAACAATGATGATCGAGTATACTCATTACTCGAGTTTCTCCGAGCACGCTCGGGTGGTCTCCGAGTATTTGGATGTGCTCAGAGATTTAGTTTTCCTTGCTGCAGCTGGATGCTTTTCATCTGCTAGACAGGTTGAACACATGTGGGAATTCCCTAACAAACAGGCAACCCCCATATGCATTCAAGCTGCCTAGCAGTCGCAAATCATGCAGCTGCAGCGAGGAAAACAATCTCCGAGCACATCCAAATACTCGGAGACCACCCGAGCATGCTCGGGGAAATCAGTAACGAGTATACTCGCTCATCACTAATCACCAACAATTCCCAGAAGCAGACAGGAAGTCTATAAACACCCATTCCAGCTGCAGCATTTTTTTTTTTTTGTGTGTGAAACCTTTTTTATATATTGTGTGATCCATCGAGTATTACATGTTTTGTGGTACATTTTGGTGTTATTTAACACTCCAAAAAAAGTGTTGACTTTTTTTCTGGATTAAATTACTCAGTATTCTGTGCTCTGGGATACATTTTTGCAATATCTAACACTTTCAAAAAGCATTTAACATTTTTTTCTGGATTCAATTACACACCCATACAGTGTTACGTGGTCTGTTGTACATTTTGGTGTTATAAAAACACTACCAAAAAAAGTCTTTAAAAATGTTGCTGGGTTAAATTACATTTTTGTGATCGCCAACACTCCAAAAAAAAAAAGCATAAATAAACTTTGCTGGGTAAAATTTCTCACCCATTGTCACAGGTGTGTCACAGGCTGCAGACAGTTGCACAGCATCTGGATGCAGGTGGTCTCTGCAGTTGGCTTGGCAGATGCCTTCTGATCTGACTCTTGGACCCAAGGGACTACACAGCCCTAATCCATGTCTACAGACTGTTGTGCCACCATCCCTGCAACTCTCTCTCCCTCCCTAGACTAAATGCAGGATGTACGTGACACAAACAGCAAAGCAAACAATTAGCCCTTAGAAGAACTGTTAGTATGATGGCTCAGCTTCAGCACTACAGGACTGATTCATTAGACTGCGTACTCACAGGCCTTGACAAGCATTCTGTTCCTCCAATACGAACTGTCAGATGTGCAATGGCATCAGCATGCCGTACCGGGCAGCACCTGTTCTTTTAAGACCTCAGATAATGTCACACAGCTACCCAAAGTAATCCCACTACCAAGATGGCTATGGCATGACCGTAGCACACAGGCAATCCCCACATGCATATTGGCTGCGTAACAGGCACCAAACATGTGGGGCGAGGACTCGTTTGAAATCGAGCACCGCCCACTGCTCGCTGAGTAAAGAGCACATCCGTGCACCCAGATCTAGAACGACAAACACAGGGGTGTCCTGCAAACCCCTGGCTGTCATGCCAACCCATAGGCGCCCCACGATCATGTGACAAGGACACCGTTGGGTGGGTCTTATGACACGCTTCCGATGCACTCGGTTAAATTGCCGCTGTCAGTGATTGAGTTGTATTTAACTTAACAGATGGAGAATCCACCCGCAGCTGTTCGAGCCACATGACAAGCAGCGAGCTCAGTGCCGTAGCCCACATCAAAGGGGGGTAGACGACCTTGGGCATACCTATACATTCAAGGTCGTAAAAGGGTTATCCGGAACTTTTTTGTTTCACCTGTGGGATGTGCTGTAACAAGTCCAAGCCATAAAGATCCAACGTAACTTCTGGAACGTAAAGGTTGTGGTGTCAGATTGTTCAGGACAATGCCGGAGGTCTGGAGTAGTCCATGCCTTCAAGGGTCAGAACTCCGATGGCTCGTGGGTGAAAGTCTGGATGCCACGAGGTCTCTCCACTGGCGGGTGAAATTTGGACCCTAGAACACACTTCTGGGAGTTCAGTGCAGGCTCCTTTCTATGGTAGGCAGATGGATTGAGGTTTATTATAAGGGGAGTTTATTAACCCCTTACCGGCATCGGACGTACTATACCGTCCGATGCCGGCTCCCCTGCTTTGATGCAGGGCTCCGCGGTGAGCCCGCACCAAAGCCGGGACATGTCAGCTGTTTTGAACAGCTGACATGTGCCCGTAATAGGTGCGGGCAGAATCGCGATCTGCCCGCACCTATTAACTAGTTAAATGCCGCTGTCAAACGCAGACAGCGGCATTTAACTACCGCTTCCGGCCGGGCGGCCGGAAATGACGTCATCGCCGACCCCCGTCACATGATCGGGGGTCGGCGATGCGTCTGGATGGTAACCATAGAGGTCCTAGAGACCTCTATGGTTACTGATCGCCCGTCGCTGTGAGCGCCACCCTATGGTCGGCGCTCACAGCACACGTGCAATTCTGCTACATAGCAGCGATCAGCAGATCGCTGCTATGTAGCAGAGCCGATCGCGTTGTGCCTGCTTCTAGCCTCTCATGGAGGCTATTGAAGCATGGCAAAAGTTAAAAAAAAAAGTTTAAAAAAATGTGAAAAAAATAAAAAAAACAAAAGTTTAAATCACCCCCCTTTCGCCCCAATCAAAATAAATCAATAAAAAAAATATCAAATCTACGCATATTTGGTATCGCCGCGCTCAGAATCGCCCGATCTATCAATTAAAACAAAGTATTAACCTGATCGCTAAACAGCGTAGCGGGAAAAAAAATTCGAAACGCCAGAATTACGTTTTTTTGGTCGCCGCGACATTGCATTAAAATGCAATAACGGGCGATCAAAAGAACGTATCTGCACCGAAATGCTATCATTAAAAACGTCATCTCGGCACGCAAAAAATAAGCCCTCAACCGACCCCAGATCATGAAAAATGGAGACGCTACGAGTATCGGAAAATGGCGCAATTTTTTTTTTTTAGCAAAGTTTGGATTTTTTTTTCACCACTTAGATAAAAAATAACCTAGTCATGTTTGGTGTCTATGAACTCGTAATGACCTGGAGAATCATAATGGCAGGTCATTTTTAGCATTTAGTGAACCTAGCAAAAAAGCCAAACAAAAAACAAGTGTGTGATTGCACTTTTTTTGCAATTTCACCGCACTTGGAATTTTTTCCCCGTTTTCTAGTACACGACATGCTAAAACCAATGATGTCGTTCAAAAGTACAACTCGTCCCGCAAAAAATAAGCCCTCACATGGCCAAATTGACAGAAAAATAAAAAAGTTATGGCTCTGGGAAGGAGGGGAGCGAAAAATGAACACGGAAAATTGAAAAATCCCCCGGTCATGAAGGGGTTAATACAAAAAAAATGTGAATCCACCATTTCTGCTTGTTTTAATGCATAAATGTCTTAGTCCTGACTATGACTTGACCAATGATTTGCCAGTCCGTTCAGTGGAGAGTGACTTGACCATCAGACATCCAGACTAATCTCTCACCTCATCCATTGAGAAATAATCAGTGACTTATTACACACTCACCGCAGGAAACACTTCATTGTTACAACTTTATACAGATATCTGCAGCTCGTCCGCCCATGATTATTATTCCAGAGCGACTCACGTCCAAAGTATCCACAGAATAACCAGTGACTACAGTGTGATTTATGTGCCGGGTCTGGCTGCAACTACGACTTCCATCAGTCATAAGAATATTAGGACACCCCTCCGGGCCATTAGTAGCCCCCGCTTACTGGAAGTGGCTTCATTTATTCATAGCAGAACCCAGAGTAGAATTCACACCATCTAGTCCCGATCTCCACTATTTATTAGAAATTTTAGAAGGGATGATATGTCGGTCTAAAACTCATCTATGGACACAGTACCAGCAAGGTCTTTCAGAATTTTTTTTTTTATTGCACATGTCCACAAAAAATGAAATGGGATCATCAGTCAGTTTTTTTCTCTCTTTTAGAAACCGCACCATTCATGTCCATAGGCTGCGTACGTTACTGCAGCTCAGCCCTAATCAGGACAAATAGAGAAAGCCCTGAGTAGTGACGGTGATGAAGGATTTTTTTTTACTGTTATTTTTAGTAATTCATCATGGCAATGTAAAAAAAAAAAAATAAAATCATCCCCTACTCCAAAAAAATAAATAAAATGAAATCATCCCCTACTCCCCCCTCCCTAGGTCGACTTTTTTGCCATTGCTTCAGAACAGCTCCACTGGCAGTTATTAACCTGTTAAAATACCACTGTCAGAGATTGACAGTGGGATTTAACATGCCAGCAGAGTGATTGTCATTCCACGCTCCCATCGGCGTGCCTGTGACGTAAGCGTGGGTCGACATCACGATCCTCCTCCCGTAATCGGCGTTTAAAGCATAAATCACAATCTCCTATACATAAGCGAGTGGATGTTCGAAGCTTCAAGTCCCCTAAGAGGGACTATTGAATACAGTAACCAGTAAAAAAAAAAAAAAACACACCTTGAACTCTAGGGCTTATCTACAGCATTATAGAATGCTGTAGATAAGCCCTGAAAGGCAGTAGTCGCATCTTATATCGGCCAAACCTGGCAACAGGTTCACTTTAACTCTTCTGCCCGAATCATCCACCTCTCTCCTCCTCCACTTGTACCCCCTGCCAAACCCTTCATTGGCTCCCAATTCCCCATTTTATCACGTTCAAACTACTAACATTGACCCACAAAGGAGTCCATAATCTGACTCCTCCGTATCTTGCCAAACATATCTCCTGATGTATCGCAACGCAATCTTCAGACTTCTCAAGACCTCCTTCTGTCCTGCGCACTTATACGTTGCTCTGCAAATAGTCTCCAAAACTTCTCCAAAGTATCCCCTATCCTCTGGAATTCTGTTCATCAACACTTGGAACTTTCAAAAGGAACTTGAAAATACATCTCTTCAAGAAAGTTTACAGCCTGACCTTGTAGCCACATTATCTCCACCAGAATTGCTGTAAACCCCCGAACCTACCGTCTCCTTACCTATTATCCTGTAGCATGAAGCCCGCAAAGTCAGGACTCTCTCCCCTCTGTACCAGTCTGTCATTAGTTTGCTCACTGTAATTTAGATTTGTACGTAACCCCCTTCTCATGTACCGCCTCACAGTAATGGTGGAGAGGATAGGTGGTCATTAATGCAATAGCAAAAAAATCATAAAACCATGATTAAGACCGGAGTGTCGAAACACGTCGGTTGGTAGCTCTCTGGGGTCTATATGTTGTCCGCATTGTGCCCGTTTTTATGATTTTTTTTTCCATTAAAGATAAAATTTTATATTTTTCTGAGCTGGAGTACCTTTTTTCTTCATTCTTTGGAACTTGCATGCCCAAGCCGAGGCAGCTCCGTGCGTGGAACTCATTCTTGGAAAGAGACTACAAATGGTGATCTGACTTCTCCCGTTCTTTGTACAGGGTGGGCCATTTATAAACTTGGATCCAAAATGGCCGCCATGGTCACCACCCATCTTGAAAAGTTTCCCCTCCATATACTAGTGTGCCACAAACAGGAAGTTGATATCACCAACCATTCCCATTTTATTTAGGTGTATCCATATACACGGCCCACCCTGTATATCAATAATGCAATGGCACCAGCAGAATTCGTAGACCCCTCACACTTTCTTAAAATATGAAGTTAAACTGATACCTGGCCACACAGTACATTCTTGCTTATTCAATTACATGGTCCGCATATAAAATACTACAACTATTAACATTGGCTGCTCACAGAAAAGGGTTTGCAACTGCAACTTTCCAAACTGTAGGGATGTCAAAAGCTGCGTCGTAGCAAACGGCATTGTTGAGTTAGGGATATTTTTTTTTCCCTCCTATGACTTCTCTAAAATTAAGCTCTCCAAAAACACATCCACGTATATTGTATGATTTTATTTTGCTCTTAAATGTCAAAAAAAAAAAAAAAAAAAAAAAATTACTGTCATGAGACAGGAATGCATGAGATAGAAATGGCTCAAAACATCTTCACATGAAAAACACGCGGATTCAGATTTCATTCACAATTTTTGAACCTGAAAACATCTACAGTTACATAGTTTAAAACTCTTTTCCATCCATAAATCACATATTTAATATTACTTTTTATTTTATTTTTTTTATATCTAACAAACAGTAGTTGTCGTTACATTTCCGGATGAGGCTTTTTGCATACTTGTCATTTCATAAGCCTCCAACTTAATTCTTCCTCAGTAACAGCAACTTTTATTTATTTTCCTTTCCGAACAATTGCGGGGTTTATCACGCCATTTGAAAAATTGCCGAATTTTAATTTTTTCTTAAAAAGAAAAACTTTTTTTTTAAAATTTTCATAGGTATTACATGGTAAAGACGCATCTTGTTCGGAATTGGAATTTATTTAATTTTTTTTTTTTTTTTTTTACTTTCTTCAAAACCAGAAGAATTTTTTTTTTTCTAATCAGGACCACTGTAAACAAAGAGAATACATCTGTGTAAATCTTTAGATAAATGTATGTGTATATACTCCCGTATGCACATACATATATGGAGATAGACAAATATAAATCTATAGACACATACATAAACGTTTTGCCATATAATTTTACTGTAGATATGTTTCCGTCTGTGATGTCTTTAGGGCGGCCCCCTTGTTCTCTTCTAATGACCCCTTTATCTGTAGCAATTCTCCTGAGAAGATACTGGAAGGGAATGACATTTTAGATGCACTTTGGAATGGCGCAATGATGTAAACTCTTGCACACTTAAGACTTGTGCATTTATTAAAAAAAAAAATAATTAACTCATCTAAGATATGAACAAAAAGTTAGTTTTTTTTTTTTTTTTTTTTAAATATTCACAAAGAAAATGCATTTTTTTTTTTTTTTTTTTTTTTTTTTACATTTCCCATAAAGAGATTTGGCTGTGTGAGAAATGCATTCGCTTGAAAAAAAAAAAAAAAAAAAGAAAAAGAAAAAACCCAACAACAACTATAAAACTAATCTAAACTTAAGTTTTCATTAGAAGTTAATAAAAAAAGAAAAAAAAAATCACTTAGAAATGCCAAGCACCATTATCAGTGACCGTGAATTTTTTTTTTTTTTTTAAATTAGTGGGTGATCAAATTATAATCCTACTGCAAACACCACTTGTCCCCCCAATTTCCCAAATGCAAATGGTCTTATTTCACATTTGTGAACAGACATGCAAAATGTGAATTTGGATTGCAAAAAAAAATAAAAAATTAGGAACAGAAGAAAAAAAAAAAATATTGCTTGGTCAGGAGGATAAAGCAAGATCTTTTTAAATATGCTGCTAAATATAGGCAGTAAAAACAGTCCTAAAAAAATGTAAAAAAAAAAAAAAAAAAAAAAAAGGTAGGTAGCAGCAATTAGGGCAAACTTGGTATGGCAAACGTTATCTAAAACAGTATAAAAATTGCATAACATCCACCAAAGTCGCTCCGAAAAGTCGAGCGCGGCTCCAGGATTTTTACCCTGAAAAATAACCCAGAGTGGATCACCCTTTGGTGTTTATGCACCTAGTAAATGTATCATTGGTAAAATAGGTCTTCAGTAAATCAGGTTTGCTTCTCTATTTAATATATATTTATAGATCTATATATATATTTAGATTTTATTGACCCAGTTTGACCCTAAAAAAAAACAAACAAAAAAAATTAATTATGTACAACAAACCATCGTGACATCGGTTCTTAAGTCAATAATCTACATTGTCGTCCATCTTCCAGCTTTGGCTTTTTATTGGATCTTGTGTACAGTTTTTTTCCGGAGCCTACATCACACAAGTATGGTGTCATATTGCAGCCAAATAGTCTCCTGATAGTTAAACCCTTCTTCCCATAACGAAAGCTCACACACCAGGTACAAGAAAAAAAAAAAAAAGGAAAAGTTAACTACGACGCTGTTAAGACACTGGTGAATCTTCTCCCTGGGTTTCTGCTACGGTAGGAGAATCCGTTGACTCCTCGTTTATTTCACTAGAGGCCTCTTGCCCATTTTCCTCCACGGCTCCTTGACTACTTTCTTCACTTTGAACCTCGTTTTGATACTCTGCTTCTTCAGCATTTTCTTCTCCGGCATCTTGTATTGGACTCTCGGGAGACTCTTCCGCTTCTGTGACTTCCTCGTCTGCGGCTTTTGGCTCGGAGGTAGCGGTAACTTCCTGCACAACCTTCTCGGTTACGGTTGGCGTGTTGGCTGCATTTATTTCGACTACATTGTCAGTTTGGGCGAGCGACACCTTTTCTATCAGTCTCCACTGAATGATGCTCATGTCCTTCCCTCCTGTTGAAATTAGGTGGCAGTCGCTGTGGGTAAAGCTGACATTGGTTACGTGACTGCTGTGGGCACTGTACTTGTGACTTGGAGCCTTAAAACAAAAAAACAAAAATGAAGTCATGACCAGGTCTTAGCTTAGGGCTCTACAGGTGTTAAAAATGAGGAAGGTGGGTTTAATATTGACTAGGTATCCGTACACTGGACACATTTTTATTTAGTCTGTATTTTGTCTTTAATTGTACGTAATTAACAGTAAAACTAATCTTTAAGTGGTGCGGATTCTCGTTACCTTTGGTTTGGAGCACGGATACTGAAATAGGTGGACTTTGCAGAAGTCATCAGCGAGAGCAATAACCTTTCTGTTGCGAGATCGGACTAATGCGTTAATATCTGTGCCATCTGATCCTTCTGGCCACACGCCTAAAAGGGAACAAAACAATTTTTATAAAAATAATATATATTTATATAATATTTTTCCTTAAATGCCAGGAATACTACCATCTTCCATTTAACCCCCTCTCGCCTTAGTCATTTTTCACTTTGTTTTTCCTTCCCTTCTTCCAAGAGCCATAACCTTTTAACATTTCCATCAATATGGGCATGTGAGCGCTTGATTTTGTGGGACGAGTTGCACTTTTGAAAAGACACCATTGATTTTACCATATATTGTACTGGAAAATCGGAAAGAAAAATAGAATCGGAAGTGCGGTGAAATTGCAAAAAAAAAGTGCAATTCCACTATATACCACATATAGTTTATTTTTTATTTAAGTGTTGAAAAAAAATTCCGAAATTTATATGAAAAGAAGTTTTTGCTAATGTCACTATTTTCTAAGATAAGTAACATTTTCATTTTGTGGGATCTGAGGCTGGGTGAGGGCTCCTTTTTTTGTAGCTTGAGCAAGTCAGGTTTGAGCACCGGGACTCCCAATAACGAGAACTTCCAATCTCCATATGTCATGTCTACTCTAATATCCAGCATAAAGCAAGGGCTGAGAAAGACCCGGGGTCAGCACCTTCCCGTTTTTCTGCGAGCCCTCGCCTGTCCTCCTGCTCTACCCAGTTGTAGAATATAACCTCTAAATGGACCATAACTGAACATCTAACACTCCGGTCTACTCCACGTAGGGCTACTGACCAAACACATGAAATCCTAGCACACAGGTGTACGTCGCCCAGTCGATGTCTTTGCAGTCTGAACGATTCCGAATTAATTTACAACCACTTGGAATGTCCCCTGGAGGCAAAAGAAAAAAGCAAGAGAGAATAAAGAATCATTATGTAAGGTGGTAATAGGGATAGGGGAACTGTTCACAAGGAATGATAATCGCATCACCCGTGCACTCCTCCTCCCCAGGAAATGGAATACGAGTAACCTGTGCTCCATATTGAGACATAGACTTTATTAAAGCCAAGTTGTGACTTAAGTTGGAGCTTCTGACGCAAAGTCAGTAGAATGACGACCAAACAACTGGAAACCTGCCAGACACCCGTCGTAGTTACGGAGGGTCCGCCTGGCAGAGTTTGGCGTCTAGAGAACATCCTGTGATGGACACAGTGTGAACCCAGCACATCTTCTATTAATTGAATGTAGAACACCCTTTGCACTACTTACAGTATAATATTTCATAATCTCCCGAGTTTGACATTATGTATTTATTATCCGGGGACCAGTCGAGGTGTGTAATGTAACTGGAATGTCCCTGTGAACATAAAAAATAAAGAAATATATAGTAAGAGCGCTGCCCGTAACCTTGGTGGTCATTGAATCCCCCCCTAGGATCCTGCATATGGTATAACAGTATAGACAATTTGCCTGGACTATTACATGATCTCAGACCACATCAAAGTTGAATGTGCAGGAAATAAAAGCCTGTAACAGCCAAACTGTACAAAATTTTGTATTTATGGAAAACCATTTTCAAAAGTCATTTTGAACTCCAAATACATATACAAACACAAGTATTCGGAGCTCAAAATGTTTTTTGGAAATGGGTTTCAATAAAAGAAAAAAAAAAATTGTGCACAGTTTGGCCTCTACAGGCTCTTTTCCTTCCTGCACATGCAACTTTGATGTGGTCTGAGATCATGAACCTTCAAAGAGGAGCAGAAAGAAAAAAAGACATAAAAGAGTTACACACTCTCCAGTAAGATCATCAGAACAAGCTCACCGACTTACTTGGATTCTTCGACAACTTACGCAGACTATAGAAGGCTAACGGCAAATTATTTATTTTTTTTTTTTTTACTAAAAATTCATCCGCACTACTCACAGAGCACTTTCCGTATCGGCTGTATTTTCTTCCATTCTCTGAGACATTGTAGAGGTAAATAAAGTTATCGTGTGAACCCACCGCAAGCAGGGCTCCATCTGCAAGGGGAAAACCGGCTCTCAGGAGCAATTCTGCACAAATCTGTATTCTGTCAGCCGTACATTTATACACCTCCAGTAAGTCCTATACCTATCTAGAAGTCATGGTGTGATTGTCTGCAGTGCTGTCTATGTGATGTCAGTACTGTAGACAATGGGCAAAGATAACAGCACCGTAGACTCGGCACTGGGAGGGAAAGTAAAGCACAGGTTTGTTTGTTTTTTCTTTTAACACAAACTGCAGATGGGGGACAGGGAATTTCTGAAACTGGAAAACCCCTTTAAGCCATATAAAGCATCGACAGGGGGACAAGAGACTCCAGAAGGGCAGATAACTTCCATTCATGTCACATCGTGAACATACTGTAGTCCTTCAGTGTCCGAATGTCCTGGGAGTGCAGCCGAAAGGGAGATGGCGACCAGCACAATGTTACAGTCAACAATCATTTACTCGCAGGAATCACTCACCGATCGAGTATCGCATCACCGAGAGCTGCTCGTTACCATCTGTGTGGATGGAAACCAGATCTCTGGTCTCTGCATCCAGGACAAACCATCTAAGAAATAAGCAGAATAGCAAGATAAGAGCTCCAGCACTGCATGTGCCTACCTCCGCATATCACCATCGGCTATATCAGTCATTGTACAGGAGGAGGAGGTGAGCTGTGATATCACCTATTGTGAATGGTGGATCCTGTGCTATCTACTGTACATAGAGGTGTTATCAGTCATTGTACAGGAGGAGGAGGTGAGCTGTGATATCACCTATTATTGTGAATGGTGGATCCTGTGTTGTATACTGTATATAGAGGTATTATCAGTCATTGCACAGGAGGAGGAGGTGAGCTGTGATATCACCTATTGTGAATGGTGGATCTTGTGATCTACTGTAAGGTGTTCATCAAAGAGGAGAATGAGGTGAGCTGTGAACTCTTCTATTGTGAATGGTATATTCTTTGTTATCTACTTTTGGGACTATAGAACATGGACGGTTAATTTTACTGGCATATCAAAAGAAGCTGTTTCTTTCTTCTTACCCCTGTATGTCCCAGAAAAAAACCACTAATGTAATTAGTACTTCATGTTTGTTATGTAGTTTCAGCATCTATTCTCTGTACATATCCATCTTTACATCTATTACCATACATGAACGCAAAAAGTATTGTTTTGTTGCATTTTGGCAGTATACATATAGCCATTTCCAATACTATTTCCAATACTATACATCCAACTTAGGCAGATAATGAACAGACAAGTAAACCCTGCCATTTCTGGAACCTGTTTGGCTTAATGATGTGATGCCCAAACAATGTGAAGAGACTTTTGGTGCCGGTGGTGCCATATCTGTTAGATCCAGCAGCAAGTCTAATCAGCGGGTATAAACATAAATCATCTATTCACAGGATTGGTGACAAATGTATGACATACGAATGGACGATCACTGGGCTCAACACTAGTGATGAGCGAGTGTGCCCGTTACTCGGGTTTTCTGAGCATGCTCGGGTGTTCTCCGAGTATCTTGGGCGTGCTTATAGATTATGTCAGAGTTCCCGCAGATGCATGATTTGCGGCTGCTAGACAGCCTGAATACATGTTGGGAATCCCTAACAAACAGGGAATCCCTGCATGTGTTCATGTGGTCTAACAGCTGCAAATCATGCAGCTGCGGAGACAAAAAATCTACGAGCACGCCCAAAATACTCTGAGAACACCCGAGCATGCTCGGAAATCTGGAGTAACGAGCACACTCACTGATCACTAATCATCACCACTCACGAGAAAGTTGTGTGTGAAAAAACAGCACTGAGCATGTGCGACCACTACCAGTCTGTAGAAGTGGTCGCACATGCTCACTATTGCTCCATTCACACAGACTTTGCACTCTCTCCCCTTTCTCGGGTCCCATGGGGGCATCAGACCCTCAATCATCTTTCTACAGAGCTGCTTGATCATCTATCTGTACATTCTCACAGCCACTAAAATCTCAGGATTTACCTCCCAGAATGAGTTCCAATAGCTACAACTATTCCACTGGGATGGAAGTCCGCACAGTGTCCAGGCTCCTGAACAAAAAAAATAAATAAAAAAGGTTTAAAAAAAAAAAAAAAAAGTTAAGATATCCAATTTTTTTTTTTAATTTTCTTAAATCCAAAGGAAAGCAATAAGAACAACAAATGACAGCATAAAGTAATCCAATGATTCTGCAGTCCATAATCTTATAAGAGGACAGAGCTACCTAGAAAGAGGAAGATTTAAAGGGGTAGACTATTTTGATAAACTGATGAGCTGACCACAGGGTGTCTTTCCACTCAGGCCTATAAAAATCAGAAGTTAAAGGAAACCAGTCACGTTTTGGATATGGAAGTAGTGGTTTGGCTATATAGGGGCTTGTTTGTCCTCCAAATCGCCATGATACCTTTTTTGTTATCACCGTCCAGAAGAAGCTATATGTAAATCAGGCTGGAAGTGCAATGGGGGTGTGTCTAGGCACTTACATTGCTTCTTTCAACTGCACCGACATGCCCACAATGCACTTTCAGTAGGATTTGCGTTATGGCTTCTATGCTAGATTTCTCATAACCGGCACATATGAAGAGTACAAAAATAGGGATTTTTGTGTACTCACCATAAAATCCTTTTCTCCGAGCCAATCATTGGGGGACACAGCTCCCACCCTATTAGCTTGTGCTTGTTTTAGAATTTGACATACTATACTCTCATATATATATGATGTGATATGCTATACGCTCATATGTTATTGATCTCCTACTGCTTTTGCACCGAACTGGTTAGCTGGGAGCCAGCAGGAGGGTGTATACTGCAGGGGAGGAGCTGAGAGAAAGCAGGAGGTGTATACTGCAGGGGAGGAGCCGAGAGCCAGCAGGAGGGTATATACTGCAGGGGAGGAGCCGAGAGCCAGCAGGAGGGTGTATACTGCAGGGGAGGAGCCGAGAGCCAGCAGGAGGGTGTGTACTGCAGGAGGAGCCGAGAGCCAGCAGGAGGGTGTATACTGCAGGGGAGGAGCCGAGAGCCAGCAGGAGGGTGTATACTGCAGGGGAGGAGCCGAGAGCCAGCAGGAGGGTGTATACTGCAGGGGAGGAGCCGAGAGCCAGCAGGAGGGTGTATACTGCAGGGGAGGAGCCGAGAGCCAGCAGGAGGGTGTACACTGCAGGGGAGGAGCCGAGAGCCAGCAGGAGGGTGTATACTGCAGGGGAGGAGCCGAGAGCCAGCAGGAGGGTGTATACTGCAGGGGAGGAGCTGAGAGCCAGCAGGAGGGTGTATACTGCAGGGGAGGAGCTGAGAGCCAGCAGGAGGGTGTATACTGCAGGGGAGGAGCCGAGAGCCAGCAGGAGGGTGTATACTGCAGGGGGGAGCTGAGAGCCAGCAGGAGGGTGTATACTGCAGGGGAGGAGAGAACTTTCTCTGTATCACGTAGTGTCAGCCTCCTAGTGGCAGCAGCTACACCCACGGGCTGTGTCCCCCAATGAGACGTAGGAGAAAAAAAAAAATAATGTCTGATGACTGAGGGGTCCCACCGATCAACAGAATAAGGATCCCAATCCCCAATTATTACACAGCATTGTGCGATCACTGCTGAAATTCCATCCAGTGTTAACAGGACAGACAGATGGCGTGATGCTGTACTCTGCCATCATCTTGGTCCCATAGTCTTTGCATGGAGTTGCAGAGGTCACATGCAACAATGATTATTCAATCTAGAGTTGAGGGAGGACAAGTTGGGAATTCGGACCCCCGCTGTAGTATTGGCAGGTGTCCCCAACAATCACACATTTATTACTATCACAGGGATAATGAAAGTTATAAAGCTCTTGAGGTGGCAAGAATCCATTCGCACAACTCGGTCCAGCGGCCACGTCTGAACGGGAGCCCGGCGAACAATCTCTGACCGGCCACCATCTGTGGCTCCTAATTTGATGAGCCGGCTGGGCACAACGTCACGCCACGACAATGACATCGCTCCAGGTCAATTAATTAAAAGAGCCGCGAATGCCATCAAGAGGCTGTTACTAAGGTTTATTCCTCCTAACATCTACTTACATCCAGCAGTCGGGTCCACTCCAGCGTGTGGTCGACAGAGTTCCATAGACAGACCTGCTTGTCTTGGGCACATGTTAAGAGAAGATCCTTAAAGGGGTGCGTTGCCAGACCCCAGAGTTCATCTGTGTGACCCTGCATATTGTTTTTACAAGTAGACATTTGATCAGTTCGGTACAGGAGAGAAAAAAAAAACGGTAATTAACAAAACAGATGCACAAAATTGGAACTCACCTGAACTTCAACCTGGAAGCCATCATTAAAGGTTCCTCGCAGGATAAAGTTCCTGGATGTGCCTATTAGAAACTGGTCAAGTTTGCCCTCTGCTACAGCTCGGATGGTGCCATACTGATCAGGGACCTAGAAGATGGTTGATAAATGCGTGAATGGTAGGGTAATTAGTCTTAACTGTACCATACAGCTTTCCCTTATTAAATTTATTCCACCACTAGTAATGAGCGAGCGTGCTCGAATAAGGTTATCTGAGCATCATCGTGTGTTAAGAGTATCATCGGCTTGCTCGACTAATATGTTAGAGTCCCCACGGCGGCATATCTCACAGCGGTTCGACAGCCACATGCGTAACATGGTCTGTGGGATCCATCACTACTAATCTAGTATCTATGGAGGGTTAACCGGGTCATCACAGATCACAGCAGTTGGGGGAAGATGTGCATCGTGAAAGTCAGTGCCAAAAACAAAATCCTATTTGAACTCTGCGCCCCACACTCCTCCCCTCTGCGCCCCACACTCCTCCCCTCTGCGCCCCACACTCCTCCCCTCCGCGCCCCACACTCCTCCCCTCTGCATGTATACAAACCACCAGATAGCAGTAGCGACGACCGCTCTTACCTCAATCTCTCGCTCAGAGTTGAGATTATGATCCCACAGAATGACTTTCCGGTCCTTCCCGCCTCCAGTAAGCATCATCCCGTTCCTCATCTGGCACAGTGTGAACACGCTGCCATCGTGAGCTTTGATTTGTTTGCTAATTTGGTAGACACCTTAAAAAAAAAAATAAATAAATAAAAATCTCAGGACTCAAAATATATTACTGGACACGTTGCACCACCAGAAAATCTCACCATGCACCTTATGTACACAATTAATATTTTTTAAAACACACAAAACCTTCAAATACTACAGTCAGCACGGACAACTTCTAACCACCTACACGTCTCATTCACTGCCATGGATCAAATCTCCTAGACAAGCAAACCGATCCATTAATAGTTGAAAGGGAATCTGTCAGTAGGATCAACCCTCCTAAGCAGTCTATATGTGCGTGCAGATCATAGGAGGGTGAATAAAATGATACCTTGGTATCTGTGATCTAATGTTTTATTCCAGAGAAATCCATGTTTTTATTAATATGTAAAAAGATATTAAGATCTATGGGCCGGACATAGATCTCCCTGAGAATCTGCCTCCAGAGCTTATTTGGAATGAAATAGGCATTACCAGTGTGAGACATGTAATGACTGACGGTCTGCTCTCCTGATCTCACTGCAGAGCGGTCGGTTGTAAGAAGAGCCACATACATTAAAGCGTGCTCACAGAGATTGTGCCAGGTGAGCATGTATCCAAGGCAGAGCTTACCAAAAAACAAAGCCAAGTGGTAATGATAATGTAGCCAAGCCTTTATGGGGCAATTCCCAAATAAACAAATAAAACAAACCTGGGGCAAAAAAATTAAACTTAATTTCACATTTTGTGACTTAAAAGCCCATTTTTCAGAGGGCAGTTGCATTTGTAACACAACAAAGCTCAGCTCTGCTGTACTGTTAGTTGATATCAGGCACAGCTCTGCACCAGAGATTTTACCAGCTCATTTACAGATTAAAAAAATTTTTTTTTGCATTTCTCTGGAAAACAACTTCAGAGTGCAGATATAAAAGGTATCATTGCATTTAATTTTTTTATGACCTACATGCCCATATAGACGGCTTAGAAGTGTTGATCCTACTGACAGATTCCCTTAAAAGGATTTTTCTGGTTTCCCGAAAAGTCCTGGCTATAGCTTAAGACAAAAACAACCCCCAAAAAACAAACACTTATTTTCACACCCTCACCCGATGTGTTATTGTATGGAGTGAAAACGCCACGTTAATACCACTGCAGCCAATCAGCGAGCTCAGCAGCTCTGAGTGAATGGCACGAGCCATGGAGCTCATTGATTGACTGCAGCATTGTCAAAAAGACAATGTCAGATTAGAACCAGACTAGCACAAAAAAACATAGAAAAAGTTCTGTCCACAGATTGGCTTTTCTGGCGAGTGGACTCATTCTGAGATTTAGGAGAAGCAATATCTTCCGCAGAGGAAAAGATCAAAGCAACATAAAGAGCAGGATATCAATACAACCTCCCTAAGGAATTTTATATTATATTTTAATGCTAACACAGCACAGCATTTTTCCTTACTGCCACAACTCGCTGATGTTCAGCTGCAGGCAAAAAAAAATAAAAAATAAAAAAAATAAAATAATTTATCTTAACAGTTTCACTTGGTAGCCATAACTGGGAGAGTTCCAATTGCTTATTTGACATATTGTGGATGACTCATAATTAATCCAGGTACTGGGTAAACTCGTGCTTGGGGCCATAACTCACTCATAATAAACTTTACTATCTATTCAAAATATATATAGTGGAGAGAAATCTACACAACCCTGTAAAAATGCCAGGTATTCTTCAATGAAAAAAAAAAATAAATACCAAGAAGAAATATTTTAGAACTTTTTCTACATTTACTGTCGCCTAGAATTTGTACAATTCAATTGAAAAATAAACAATTTTTTTTTTTTTAATAATGTATAAATATGCACACCCTTAAACTAATACTTTATTGAAGTGACCTTTGTATTTATGACAGTAATCAAGTCTGTTTGAGAAGGAATCCATCAGCCACGGCACATCTCGAATTAGCAATCTTAAGGTACCTTCACACTGAACAACTTAACAACGATAACGATAGCGATCCGTGACGTTGCAGCGTCCTGGATAGCGATATCGTTGTGTTTGACACGCAGCAGCGATCAGGATCCTGCTGTGACATCGCTGGTCGGAGCTAGAAAGCCAGCACCTTGTATCGTCTCTGGATCACCCGCTGACATCGCTGAATCGGCGTGTGTGACGCCGATCCAGCGATGTCTTCACTTGTAACCAGGGTAAATATCGGGTTACTAAGCGCAGGGCCGCTGTAAATGTAAAAAAAAAAAAAAAAAAAAAAAAAAAAAACCACTCACATTCCGGTGCCTGTCACGTCCCCGGCGTCCGCTTCCCTGCACTCCTCCTGTATCCTGTGTCAGCGCCGCCCGGCTGTAAAGCAGAGCACAGCGGTGACGTCACCGCTCTGCTTTACGGCCAGCCCTTACACAGGATGCAGGAGGAGTGCAGGGAAGCGGACGCAGGGGACGTGACAGGCACCGGAATGTAAGGATGTAGTGCTTTTTTTTCCCCCCACATTTACAATGGTAACCAGGGTAAACATCGGGTTACTAAGTGCGGCCCTGCGCTTAGTAACCCGATGTTTACCCTGGTTACCCGGGGACTTCGGCATCGTTGGTCGCTGGAGAGCTGTCTGTGTGACAGCTCTCCAGCGACCACACAAGGGCTTTCCAACGATCACGGCCAGGTCGTATCGCTGGTCGTGATCGTTGGAAAGTTGCTGAGTGTGACGGTACCTTTAGACCAGTTTTCCTTGCAGTAGTTCCAAATCCATTAGATTGCGGGGGCATCTCCTCTGTATAGTGCCCTCTTCAGGTCACCCACAGATTTTCAGCTGGATTCAGGGTTGGGCCATTCCACAAATTTGATCTTCTAGCCAAATCATTCTATTGTTAGTTTGGAGGTCAATAGGTCCGTTGTTGTGATGAGAACGTGAAATTCCTCATCTAGCAGAAGCCTGAAGATTTTGTTGCAAAATTTACTGATATTTTGAACTTTTCTCAATTCCCCTTTACTTGACTAAAGCCCCCATTACAGGTGTAGAAAAACAGCCGCAAAGCATAATGCTGCCTCCACCATGCTTCACTGTGGGTATGGTGCCCTTTTAGTGATGCGCAGTGGTTGGCTTTGTGCCAAATATATGTTTTGGAATTATGGTAAAAAAATTCAACCTTGATCTCATAAGACCATAACATGCTTTCCCACGTTATCGGCAGACGACGTAGGTTTTGGCAAAACATAGCTGGGCTTGGATGTTTTTCTTCGTAAGAAAAGGCTTCTGTCTTGCCACCCTACCCCATATGCCAGACATATGAAGAATATGGGAGATTGTTGTCACATGCAGTGCGCATTCTGTACTTGCCTGAATCTCCTGCAGCTCCTGTTGCGGTAGGGCTTCTTGGCAGCCTGCCAGATTAATTTTTTTTTCTATCAATTTGAGAGGAATGTACAGAACTAAGGATGGTCAAGTACTGGGTCAGATTTAGGCTATGTGCACACGTGAAAAAAGAGGTGCAGAATTTTCTGCACAAAATTTGCATCTCCTGGCAGAATCCGTAGCTGCGGATTTGCTGCGGTTTTTGTGCGTTTTTTTGTGTGGAGTTGATGCGGATTTTGTGCAGTTTTTACCACTGCGGATTTCTATTAATGGAGGGGTGCAGAAATTTTGCAGATCTGCACAAAAGTAGTGACATGCACTTCTTTGAAATCTGCAGCGTTTCTGCACTGATTTTTCTGCACCATGTGCACAGCTTTTTTTTTTTTCACATTGATTTACATTGTACTGTAAATCACAGAGCAGATCTGCAGCGTTTCTGCTCAGAAAAAAAACGCAGTAGATCTGCACTAAATCTGCATCGTGTGCACACAGCCTTAAGACACTTCTTGATTACGTCTTCACAGTATATCTAATGATTTTTTTTGTACTCTTCTCCTGACTGACAACGTAACAAGGAGATCCCTTTGCTATGTTGTAAGCTGTTTATGGACAGTGGTTTTTGCTGTAAAATGTATCTAATGAAATGTCAGCAAAATCCTACTAGGACAGCTGAAGTTTATGCAGTGTTAATCACTATAAGTGATGGCAGCCATGTACTGACTTATGTTACAGGAGTGTAAATTTGATTGACTAATCATCAACACAATCACATCCCCAATTACAAGAGGGTGTTCACACATCTGTATTTTGGTTTTGTTATTTTTATTCCCCTCACAAAATTGTTTCAGTTTATCAGTAGATTTGAAAGGAGAATAGGTGGAAAGACTTGCTCATTTAAGATACATATCTGCATCATTAAGTAGAGTCAGACATAAAAGGGGCTGATCACTTTGGATAATTACCACTGATCTCCCCTCTACGGATCCCCCCGCTGATCAGCTTTAATCAGTATTTCAGTTCTGTGCAGCAGTTGCATAGCGTTGAGGAATAAGGGCACACGGGCGCAAAATTGTGACCAGAGTGCCCGCCAGCGCTGCCTACGTAGCGAGCACCAATCAAGAGGAGTTTGTCATGGTCTGCTTCGTGCTGCAAAGGTAGCGTCCACTGACAAGCGGAACAGGTAATAAGTCAAAGTAGTATTGAATCATGTGCATAACTGTCTTCATCCATTACCAAGAGCTGCTTTTACACTTTTAACCCTAAGGTTAGAACTAATAAAATAGAGGGAAAAAAGCAGTTAAAAACTAGAAGGTTAAAGGCAAACTATAATTATAGCTGTAGCTTCTTAAAATAAAAATGTGCTTTGTGGAGAAGGGCTTCAATACTGGATTGGTGAGAGACACTCCGAGAGCTAACCGTCATGGCTCAGGAGGTGCCGGCAGATGCAAAATTATACTTCCACCATGCTCTAACCACGTGAGGGGGCCTGGAAAAGCAGTAATTGTAGTTTCACAGAAGGTAGAGTGGCAATGTTTAGAAACATTGGCTGTTCACACACCAATTAGTACTCATTAATAGTACTCTGAAGTAAGCTGACCATGCATAGCTGGGTTTTACGCAAAGACAACAACCCCTTTTTAGACTGAATCCACCACGTCGATGATATAATTGCCGTATGTCCCACTTCTCACTCAGGCCATTTAATGTCTGACCAAGCAATACAAAGACCGCTATGCCAACCATATTTATTATTATTTATTTATATAGCACCCTTAATTCCATGGTGCTGTACATATGAGCAACCATATGCACCATCGATGGATGGTTTTGGTGAGAATCTCTTAAATATTGGGTTTTACCAGCAACCTTTAAGCTAAACCATTAGATCCCCCATTGGCGGTCAGAAGCAGTATTCTCTGAAGGATTCAGTGTCGCTCCCAACCACATTTGGACACAAGGCCGTACTAACTTGGCATCCCTCAACTACCTTGCCAGGCAGGAACACATGGGCTACTCACACAGTGAACAAGTCTGTAGGAACATGCTCACACACCACCAAGAAACACCTTGCCAGGCATTAGTAGGTATCACGCGTGGTCTATTTTAGGGCAGGTGCATCATACCTGCTGGCCGTCCATGAGACTTTGTGAACAGCCAAGCATCATCATATCCTGACGTGGAACTGAAAAGTGGTGTATAACGCCTTGAATTCCCCAACGATCTGCAGTGTGGTGCACAACCAGCTCGCTTTACATAATTCGCACACCACGTTGTATAAGACACACTGCCTGTCAAAAGTGCACACAATGGGGCCACACTAGCACACACTTGTCCCCACCGTCCACTTGATTTCTACAGAATTCACACTAAACCTATTAACATGAGCTCGACATCTGACCCAAAACTGAGGCAACCTTCCCCTTATTAATGTGTGACATCACATCTGCTCGTGTTCATTTCTTGGAACAATAGATTTGTGCTCTGTTTGCCATTTCTTGATTATATTATTAAAATGAAATCCTGGGAGTTTGAGAAGAAATGCTAGACCTCAGGGATGGGTACGACGGCTTTTTGATTTTAGGGATTGCACGGCAAAAACAGGAAGCGCTGGCATTCAGAAAATTCCTCTGGAACTGACTAATGGTCCTCCTCCGACTGTTCCTCTGTGCCCCAAGCACTCATTCATAAGGCAGAAACTCTGCGTTTATGACACGTGGTCTGGAGGCAAAATCCTAATGACAAAATGTTCTTGTGGTAAGGAGGAGATCGTGAGGGAGATTGGGGAAGTCAACGGTAATAATGAGAATGGGATTGACCGGGTCAAATGCCAACATATGATTATTATCTGATTATGGGATCTTGGAGCTTTGGGTGGCAGGGGAACAATGTGAAATGCGCTAATACTTTTAGGCCTTAGCATTGCAGTATGGTGCGTAATTGTTCCATCTGTCCCTGGGTGGTCTATTATTCTATAAATTAAGTAAAACTGATTTGCAACAACTTATTTTGCCACGACCCATAAAAGCATTATTCATCTCATCCTGCAACATGATACAAACTCATTCAGGTACAGCTGTCCTGAAAGGAGCACTGTCACTACTCCAGACATGTCCATTTTACTACATACTTGCACTATCGGGGCGTGGGCAAGCGGTGTTACCGGCAAGACATGCCTTCCCCAAGATCTTGCGGCACTCACCCCAAACAGGGCAAGCGGTGTTTCCGGCAAGACGTGCCTTTCCAGAACAGGACACAGAGGCAGAGGAACAGACCAGCAATAGACTCACCAGCTTCCTTAAAGTCCCTGAACATTGGGGAGTGGGCTGTGGCAGTGTCATGAAGCAGGGTGGAGACGAAGACGCAGCACCAGCCAAAATCCAAGATGGCACTCTCACTGCCGGCAGGTGGAGACAGATGTGACAGGAGATGTGGCTGGAGAAGTTTGCCCACGAGCCTCCATCCTATAGTGCCTCGCTCAAGAGGTCAGTGTCTGCTACACAGGGGATGAGGGGAACATCTGGTGAAGGATCCTGATTTATGGCATTATCTATGGAGAAGGAGACCGTCTCCTCCCCTGAGATAAGGGTAAACCCTCATGGGCATAATGGATCTACTTCTGCTCCTGAAGGGAAAAAGTTGTATCCTTGAAGAAATTCCCCAGGAAAAACTCTCCTTCCCTGCAAGATGTCCTGAATCTAGTTAATAAATGCAACTTTACTGTCAATACACTGATGGGACAAGTCGGCCATATACAAGAATCTATTTCTATAATATGTCATGACATGCAGAAAGGGGCAGAACGAACCACAGCGGTGGAAAGCAGAGTTCGTGAGGTGGAAGACGCTCTCCCGCCAGTCCAGAGAGAGATAAGAAGTCACACATAGGCAGTTGCAGCACAGATTGCCATGGCTGACGACCTAGAAAACTATCATATGCAATAATAGCAGACTGGTTGGGGCTCCTGAAAAGGCTGAGGGTAATTATCTGGATGACTTCTTTGAAAAAGGATAAGGGTAACTTTGGCAAAGATACCCTGACTCCTTTGTTTGCTGTGGAGAGAGCTCACGCGCTCCCCATAAGACCCATTTTGATCAAAATCCTGCGCTACAAGGACCAAGATATCATATTAAAGAAAGCAAGAGAGGAGCAGGACATTAAGCTGCGGGGACAGAAAATCTCCTTTTTCTCTAAACATCTCAGTGGAGGCCCACTTGATTTACCAGGCCAAGATCAGGGTGGTCGCCCTTGGCACTAGCACACTGTCCAGCCATCTGAGAGCTTCTTTTCAGGACTGTCATTAACAACAAACTGCAGGCGGCTGGAGGAGCCAGAAGGGCCAGAGATAGCCGACACATGCTGAAAGTCCCTTCTCATCTGATCGCTCTCCCCTCTGGTTACAGGTGCAGGTGGCCCCCGATGAGAACCACATATTGAATAGTTTGGAAACTTAACCCATTCTGGCTTAAAAGTATTAACTGCACTACAATTAGGATGAAACTTGGGCAATTCTTTGATATCAATTTTGGTTTGGTGTCCAATAATGTGGTTTGGGACACTATGGAGGCCTTTTTAAAGGGTGTACTGATCAGAGAGATTAAATTGGAAAGTGAAGTTCGAGAAACAGGTTAAGTTTAAGGAGGAGCTTTTTATTTCTATTTGGAAATGGTTAATGATGTATTTGCTTAGGGGACATTGCAAAGAACACTATATGAGGCTATAATAGCTGTCTTACCAAGGAAGGGAAAGATGAGGAACTACCAGAATCCTACAGACCCATTTCACTACTAACGTCTGATGTCAAGATTCTGGCAAAAATCCTAGGAAATAGGTTGAGCGCTGTCATAACGTATTTAGTACACCCGGATCAAGCTGGCTTCATGCCTTCTAAGTTCATAGAAACATAGAATATTAGAGTTGGAAAGGACCGCCAGGGTTATGGTCTCCAACCCGCTGCTCAATGCAGAATTCACTAAACCATCTCAGACAGATCTCTGTCCAGCCTCTATTTGAAGACTTCCATTGAAGGAGAACTCACCACCTCTCGTGACAGCCTGTTCCACTCATTGATCATCTTCACTGTTAAAAAGTTGAAAGCCATTAACCTATGAAGACTTTAAATATGGTAGCAAAAGAGGAATGGATCACCGTGTGTGTGGACAATTGCTTTTATTTAAAATCTATAACTTGAATATCTCTCTCCCATTAATAAGGATGCCATTTCTATTTTTTTCTTCTTCTGGCCTAAAATATTAAATTGGTCAGAGTCGGCTTTGCTCTCCCTGGATAATAACTACATCTTCGCGCAAAAAGAATTTTTTCGCAAACCCGATGGTGCAAAGTTCAAATACCTAGGCATTTAACTTACCAGCGAGGTTAATGACTACATCCCTCTAAACCTGAACCCGCTAATAGTCAAGAAATAAAGTCGGAGCATGGAGGAATTTCATTTGAAAGGATCACAATGTCACTAATCACGCGAAATCGTCCTAGGGCGTACTGGTGGACACTCGTAGATCGCCTTCTTACAGGACCTGCTGCTTCTTCAGAGATCAGCACTACCGGATATGGTTGGCCAACGGCTCATCCTCACCAACGTTACAGAATAAACCCGACTAAAGCTCCAACACCAACAACGTTGTGATTTTACGCAATGGACCTAAGATTTAACATGCCATTCAGCAGAGGGCCTTTTTTGAAGATAAAACTACTAAAATCCAAAAGTTATTTAAATAACAAAGAAAGCTATTAACGTAAAATGCCAGATAATAAAAAATTGCTTTGCATGCAATCTCCAATTATTCAAGGGAAAAAAAAAAAAACAACATTATGCATTAAATTTAAGAAATTAGTAAATCATCTCTGTCTCAGGAACTCATCCCACAGCCTTGTGCCAACTTTCTGCAGCAGGAGCCTCTCCCCTCAGCCATCTGTTCTTACCGTAAATAGGGAAAAGTACCGCCCCTTTAGCCAAGAGGGAGGTGCTTCAGTAAGGAACTGCCAAAGATCACATACTAGCATGATATTAAAGGGTGTCACAACATTCTGATGACTCAACTTTAGAATAAGCCCTCAATTTCAGATCAGTGGGGGTCAGACACCAGGTACGTCCACCAATCAGCTGCTCTTTGTTCCTGCAGCCGCTGGATATATACACCTTGAATGAAGCTGCGGAACATCTATTTTTTGCTGCTCTGCAGGACCCAGCAGCAAACGGCATACATTCAGGGGAGATGCAGCTTAATTCAATGCGTTTATTTCTGGCCATAGCTAATCGTAGCCGAATGGTGGTGGTACCAGGTGTCGGACCCCCACAGACTTGTATTTATTATCTATTCAAGAGATAAGTCATCAATATATATCATGAGCGCCACCGACTTGTATTTATTTTCTATTCTAGAGAGAAGTCATCAATATATGACCGTCAACCCCTTTCATCAGTGTTCTCTGCAAGATTTCAGGAGAACCATAGTTGGCGAGCATGGCTTTCATACACTTGAAAAGGTATGAATAATTACGCAATTCAGTCTTATTGCATCCAAAATATCATTTAAAATAAGCCGTACGAATCACAAATATAAAATTCTATCCTTTCTAATACGACAACCTACTTATTTCCAGACCATTGCCCTATTGTTAATCTGATAACATAAAACAAGAAAGCGTACATGCGGGGCGTGAATACTTTGTAATCGGCACCGCATCACTCACCAGGTGAAGTGTTTGCACGATTAGAGCTGTGCAGCGTGTGCCAGGCATATTAATGATATTAAGAGAGGGAAATACACCTAATGACTCATATTAAGACTACAAATAATTACTGCGGCTTTCAGGACAATTATGGAGACGTTTAGCTGGATGCCAAGTAGGGATTTAGAAGCAATTAAAATGTTAGGAGTGGTGGATGGGAAAGCCAGGAACGTTCAGGATAACCTTTACAGTATCACCACACCCTGACACCACGATTACAGCACTATTCAATATTATGGAGGAGCGCTGACGTGTTTACCCTACAGTAACAACCACCGTGGAGGCTAAACGGACCCTCCAGCAGTAGAGGCATTACTCATACAGGAGGCAGGTGAGCGTCCACCCGCCAGGATTATGCAAGACAGACGGCGGGGCGCAGCGGCCTACCTTTTACTCCTTTACCAGCCGTCGATTCCACAGGAGTTTTGCTCCATATTAACATGACTCCACCAGAATCTCCAGCCAGTACATCTCCATTGGGTAGAAAGGCTAAGCACTGTACAAACTTTGGTTTCTCATATTTCTGCATAAAGAATTTGAACAACATAAGCAATGGATACCCAAACCTATCCACCCACTCGATGCAACTCATCGCGCCACCCATCCAACGCAACCATATTGAGCAACCTATCCATCCAATGCAATCCTATCGCGCCACCCTCCCATCCAATGCAACCATATTGAGCAACCTATCCATCCAATGCAAGCATACTCTGCAACCCACCCAACCAACGTAACCACATTTAGCAACCTATCCCATCCAATGCAACCCTATCGCACTACCAACCCATCCAACAAAACCATATTGAGCAACCTATCCATCCAATTCAACCCTATCACACCACCCACCGCAACTATATTGAGCAATCTATCCATCCAAAGCAAGTCTACTGTGCAACCCACCCATCACAACCATATTGAGCAACCTATCCATCCAATTCAACCCTATCGCACCACCCACCCATCCAACACAACCATATTTAGCAACCTATCCATCCATCTCAACCCTATCACACCACCCACCCATCCAATGCAACTATATTGAGCAACCTATCCCATCCAAGGCAACCCACCCATCCAACAACCATATTGAGCAACCTATCCCATCCAATTCAACCCTATCGCACCACCCATCCAATGCAACCATATTGAGCAACCTATCCCATCCAATGCAACTCTATCGTGCCACCCATCCAACGCAACCCTTTTGCGATAGCATATTGAGCAACCCACCCATCCAACGCAACCCTATCACGACATATACCCATCCAATGTAACCACATCAGGCCACAAACACATCTAATGCAACCATATCACACCACCTATCCATCCAGTGCAACCATACCACACCACCTATCCATCCAGTGCAACCATATCGCGCCACTCACCAACCCACTGCAACCCTACCACGTTACCTACCCATCCAGCGCAACTCATCAAGCCATCTATCCATCCAATGCAACCCTATCACGCCACCTAATCATCAAATGCAACCTATCCTTCCACCCAAACTATAAATTTACCCATATAATTTAAATATGTGGCTAAAAAGATTATACCAAAAGCAGCGCCACTTATGAACATAGACCATGTCTGGGACTGCAGCTCGCTTGGTCACGCTTACATGGTCATGGCTGCAATAAAATAAACTCTGCACTGTATTAGAAAACCAAATGTTTATAAAGTGGATGTACAGCAAATAATGAATTAAAAAAACCATAAGATGCTGCACATACACAGCAATATCTTCTCACTGACATTATGATGCTCTTCAGTTCTTAAGATTCTGAAAGCTAAAAACACCCAGCACACAAGAATGAAGCCCTCTAGGCCACTTGAAGACCTCCACCACATAATACATCCCCCCCAATAGAAGCACAATGGACCCCAAGATCTACAAAAGCAAGAATAAAAATATTTCCTTACCCCAAAAATCCCCTGTTTTCTTGCCAGAGAGTTTCCACTCCAGGTCCAGAAGAAGATGTGAGATTTCCCACAGGTGACTATCGTGTTGGCATCAGTGGGATGGAATTCTACAGCCAGGACCACCTCATTAGTAGTCTGAAAACCATGAAAAACAGACAATATAATTTCACATTTATAGTCATAGTAAGCAATCAGATTAATATCAGACCCCAAGACCTTCAGATATGACAAAAGTTTAGTAAGAAAGTAGTTTTTAACTTATTTTCCTTTGTCCTGGATTTTAGAGAAAAACAGGCATAAATATATTTACTAAGAAAAATATTTTTATATATTTTAATTGATAATTTTTTCCATAGAAAATCTGTATAAAAAAAAAAATCTTGCAATTTTCACACTAGCCACTGTTTGTTTGTTTTTTAAAGACTCACACGGTTTCAGGAAATCGATCCGTACATTAGAAGCAATTAACACTCCGGCCCTTATCTTTTGTACTGAAGCAGCTAATGAGTGTGGGCAAAGATTATTGTGAATGAAGAGGGAGCAGGAGAGCTGTGACATCGCCTATTGTGATTGGTGGATCCTGTGCCAACAGGTGCCTCATGTAACTGTAATCCTGCCTGTGATGAGAATTATTGGTGAATTCATCTACGGTAATTACTTTTCATTTTTTTTAATGTAGTGGAAGAGGTGAGTTGAGATATCACCTATTGTGATTGATGGATCTTGTGTTATCTACTGTACTAGATGGTGGCCCGATTCTAGAATATGTATGTATGTATGTAGTTTATGTAGTTTATTTATGAAGTTTTCAGAATAATGCAATTTATACAAAGGATTCGGTCGGCTGGGACCAATTAGTGAAGCGTGGTTCAAATTCCGCGCCAATTCGCCGGCGGACTGCGACTGTCGCTGATTGTTCACGGCCGGTTCACGTAGCATATATCACTGCCCACGTAGCATATTGCCCAGCCACGTAGCATATTGCCCAGCCACGTAGCATATTGCCCAGCCACGTAGCATATTGCCCAGCCACGTAGCATATTGCCCAGCCACGTAGCATATTGCACAGCCACGTAGTATATAGCACAGCCACGTAGTATATAGCACAGTAACGTAGTATAACAGCCACGTAGTATATAGCACAGACACATAGTATATTGCCCAGCCACGTAATATATTGCACAGCCAATCAGGCTACCTCTGGCGAGCACATGGAGAGCTGTGCGACCCTCCAAAGAAATGCCACCCCACACCATTACTGACCCACTGCCAAACCGGCCATGCTAAAGGATGTTGCAGGCAGCAGATCGCTCTCCACGGCGTCTCCAGACTCTGCTACACGTGCTCAGTGTGAACCTGCTTTCATCTGTGAAGAGCACAGGGCGCCAGTGGCGAATTTGCCAATCCTAGTGTTTGGTGCCAAATGCCAAGTGTCCTGCACAGTGTTGGGCTGTGAGCACAACCCCCATCTGTGGACGTCTGGCAAGCAGACCATCCTCATGGAGTCAGTTTCTAACAGTTTGTGCAGACACATGTACATTTGTGGCCTGCTGGAGGTCATTTTGCAGGGCTCTGGAAGTGCTCCTCCTGTTCCTCCTTGCACAAAGGCTGAGGTAGCGGTCCTGCTGCTGGGTTGTTGCCCTCCTACGGGCCCCCTCCATGTCTCCTGGTGTACTGACCTGTCTCCTGGTAGCGCCTCCAGCCTCTGAACACTACGCTGACAGACAAAGCAAACCTTCTTGCCACATTTCGCATTGATGTGCCATCCTGGATGAGCTGCACTGCCTGAGCCACTTGTGTGGGTTGTAGAGTCCGTCTCATGCTACCACAAGTGTGAAAGCACAACCAACATTCAAAAGCGACCAAAACATCAGCCAGAAAGCATTGGTACTGAGATGTGGTCTGTGGTCCCCACCTGCAGAACCACTCCTTTATAGGGGGTGTCTCGATAATTGCCAATAATTTCCATCTGTTTATTCCATTTGCACAACAGCATGTGAAATTGATTGTCAATCGGTGTTGCTTCCTAAGTGGATAGTTTGATTTCACAGAAGTTTGATTTGCTTGGCGTTAGATTCTGTTGCTTAAGTGTTCCCTTTATTTTTTTTGAGCAGTGTGTATATATCCTTCATGGTGAGGCAGACGATGAGCGTCCTTCAAAGGGGAGCAATTTGGCTTGTAGATCCACATGCACATCTGCGGCAGCCTCAGATTTCTCATGCACATAAGAATAAATCTATTAAGTGTGAACATAAACTAAGTCAATAACAAGCTTCATGTTTAGAGTTGAGCAAAAAGGATTTGTACTGCCCTGGTCCAGAAAGATCCATGGTGGCAACTGGAACAGTCCTCACTTCTGGCATCCTTGGCGCCGCTTGCACTCACTGGTGTCCCTGTAATGTTTGAAGTGGCTTGGGGTCTAGTGAGTGCAAGAGGCGCCCAGGATGGTCCGGCTGCCACTGAAGACCGCAGACAGGATGCTGGACCAGAGAAGCGTGAATCCTTTTGCTTAACTCTAGCCACGTTCACATCTCTGTTACAGATTTTTATTTTTCTCCATAAAAACGACGAACACGTCAGCAGAACTGGACTGATCTGACACTGCCCCATGGGGCATTTAATTTATAACAAAGGACATATGAACAGCTACTTAAGGTCACTTTACACTAGCCGACTGGTGGCAATAAACATCCGCTGATCGGCAGCCATTTAATAACCAGTTTGCACCGGCCGAGCGCACATCCGATGCTCACTGGACGATCGGTAATAGATGGTTTGTGCACATAGGATGTCATTGATCTCGCCAGCACGAGTCCTGATTACTGAGGTAGATGTGCAAATGCCGAGAACGATGAGGTTTTGTGCTGACCAAAAGTTAGCTTCACCCGACGAGCGTCTTGCTCGTTCGTCAGTCACATGTAGATGTTTATAAGTTTAAGTTCATGTCCAGGCGGATATAAAAGTCCACGGAGGCGAAGACTCATTTAGGGAAAAATAATAATTATATATATATATATATATATATTTTTTTTTTTAGATTACCTTTATTTCTGCTACTTTTGACTTCTTTTGCCAGTCCCAGACAGTCAGCATGTGTTCATTGGAGTCATCGATCACAGCCAAATGTACCCCCGAGTCCTGCAACACAAGAACCACAAAGTATGAAGAGCCAAAATCTTACAATATACCGATGGCGTAATTATCTCCCAGTGCGTCACGTTATGGCGAGATGTCCACCCTTACTCTAAATTTCATACATACAGGGGACATGCCGGGAAAAGCCTTGATGAGCCGCAAATCATTAAAACCACTAGGTGGCCACATAGACATAGTATAAACTTCTCCCCAAAGAATTTTTTTTTCTTTTTCTCTTCTTTCCAGAACAAGTCATCAATGTAAGGTTTCTTTCACACTTCCGTCGGTACGGGGCCGTCACAAAGCGTCGGCGCGAAGTACCGACGGATGTTGTTAACGTACCGATGGATGTTGTTAAAATTCGGCACAACGTGGGCAGTGGATGCAGTTTTTCAACACATCCGCTGCCCATTCTAAAGTCCCGGGGAGGAGCTAGAGCTCTCCGCCCGGGCATGCGCACTCCAAAGTGCAGGATGCGACGTACGAAAAAACGTTCCCTTAAACGTTTTTTTCGTGACGGTCCGCCAAAACACGACGCTTCCAGTGCACGACGGATGCGACGTATAGCCATATAGCCAAGTCTATGGAGCAAAAAAACACATCCTGCGGGCACATTTGCAGGATGCGTTTTTTTCCCCAAAACGACGCATTGTGACGGATCTAAAAAGACGGAAGTGTGAAAGAAGCCCAAAATACATCGAGCAGCCCGCACTGCCTTATAACACAAGCATCTGGCTCTGTACCAATAGGTGATCAGAAGTCACTTTTATTTGTAATAATCACATACAACTCAAGTTATTCAATGCTGCTTCACAAAACAAAAACAAACAAACAAATCGCATAAGTAACATTTACCGCTTTTGAGAAGTCCAGGCATCCAACGCCACGCTCAAAGGTGCCGAGGCCGATAACTTGCAACGTAGAGAGACTGACAGAGTCCCAAACTCTTACATGAGGTTGTAGAGGCTGCACAACAATGAAAACATTGTAAAAAGTAAATTTAACAAAAACTATAATTCTATGAGGAAAGCAGGACAATCAGGGAATGGATTGTGCTGCACCTCAGAAGTCGTCACCCATCTTACACATACGAGATAAATGGGTTTTCTGGTTAGAAGAAGTCATCACCTTCGAAGGGGACAACTTCTAGATCGGTGGGATGTGACAACTTTGCCCCAGTCCGGAGTTCAGTTGGGATTTTTTTTTTTGTCTGAACGCAGGAGCAGCGCACATTTATGACTGCTACACAATTAATTTTTGTATTGGACTGGTCCATACCCATGAGCTCACCGCTCTCAGACCGCCATGAGCGGTATCGCTCTCCAAAATGCCCAATCCTCATCTCCACCAACTTAACCTTTTGAAGGTTTCCCATCAGCCCGGTCTCTCCACAGTTGTTGGGTACTGCCGACTAATATAGGGGCCTTTAAACTTAAATGGGCATCCGGGTTAAAATAAGTTAAGTCTAGAGGCACACACAGATGAAACTGGGCAGTGCCTGGCAATTTTAGAAGCAGCTCAATTGACACGTATGGAGGCAGCGACTTTCCTCTGTGCATGGGGGAGTCGGGAGAGAAAGCCATCAGCTGAACTGTGGGTTGAAAGTTCTCATGTGTAAGGCCAGTTTTAAAAACGGTTTTCCGGTGAAAATAAATTATCACCGCACCTTAAGGATAGTCGATCACTTGTTGATCGGTGGGGGTCCAGCTGCTGAGTTCTCAACCGATCAACAGAACATGCTACTTTTATCCCAGTTAGAATGGAGTGGCGGAGTGCATGCTTGATGGCAGCCCCATAAGGAATGAATGGAGTGGCGGAGTGCATGCTTGACGGCAGCGCCATAGGGAATGAATGGAGTGGCGGAGTGCATGCTTGACGGCAGCCCCATAGGAAATGAATGGAGTGGCGGAGTGCATGCTTGACAGCAACGCCGTAGGGAATGAATGGAGTAGCGAAGTGCATGCTTGACGGCAGCCCCATAGGGAATGAATGGAGTGGGGGAGTGCATGCTTGACGGCAGCGCCATAGGGAATGAATGGAGTGGCGGAGTGCATGCTTGACGGCAGCCCCATAGGGAATGAATGGAGTGGTGGAGTGCATGCTTGACGGCAGCGCCATAGGGAATGAATGGAGTGGCGGAGTGCATGCTTGACGGCAGCGCCATAGGGAATGAATGGAGTGGCGGAGTACATGCTTGACGGCAGCGCCATAGGGAATGAATGGAGTGGCGGAGTGCATGCTTGACGGCAGCGCCATAGGGAATGAATGGAGTGGCGGAGTGCATGCTTGACGGCAGCGCCATAGGGAATGAATGAAGTGGCGCATGCGTGACGGCAGCCCCATAGGGAATGAATATAGTGGCAGAGTGCATGCTTCATAGCAGTCCTTAGGGAATGAATGGAGTGGCGGAGTGTTGCACTTCGCTATTTCCAGCAGTCTCAGGGCATGAATGAAATGGTAGTTGGGTGACTATTTTGTAACAGGAATAAGAGTTCCACATTTTGCCCATTGGTGAGGGTCTCAGTAGTCGGAGCTCCAGTCAAGTTATCACCCATCCGTCGGATAGGTGGTAACTTGTTTTCACTGGACAGCCCCCTTTAAGTTTTTTAAGTGGTTCTATATGTTCACAAGGTTAATTACGGTATCTAATAAATTATTTTTTAAAAAATCCAGGGCTTATTAACTCATGAAATTACTGAATTTAGTATATAAGTTTTTTATAAATAAATCAGAGCATGCAAAAAAAACACTATAAACCAAGTGGATGAAATTAAAAGTTGGAGAACTTTCTGAATATTAATGTTATAATAATCTAATAAACTGTTTATTTGCTGCACTATACAACTACAAAACGTCATTACAATACAAAGGTAAAAGGTGGTCTTTACCCTCCCATCCTTGTCCACTCCTGCAATCTGTCCTGTAGCAATTCGGATTTTGTCTGGATGGAGGGCGATACTGCACCGGGCAAAAAAAGACAAAAAGATCAACATTGACAGAACGGTCTCTGCAGAAACAAATGGCTGCAATGTCATGTTTCACGTTCACACGACATCTCCATTAAACTGAGACCACCACAACTTGTACGTCCTCCTTACAAATTCAGCAATGGCTATGCTTCCTACACGAACAATCCCTTTACTGAAGTCCCAGTGTCAGAAGCATAGCAGCTTTTCTTCCTAAAAACAGCACCACCTTTGTACATAGGCTGTGTGTGGTACTGCAGCGAAGCTCCTAGAGCCGAGAAGCAAAACCAAACAAACCCCCTAGACATGTATCCGGGTAAAGAGCAGCCATGTGTTCCTAAACTTGTACTGATTTAATGATTAGAGCGTTTCGGCCCTTATTGACCAGATACTTGGTGAAGGAAAAGTTTTTCAAAGTAAGTTTTCTTTGAAACTAACATGCACGACTGCAATTCAGCCCACCCGTGGTTTAGGCAGCATCAATGCACATGGTCGTGTACAAATGGCTTTTTTTTTATTAATTAGCAAAGAAAAGTGTAAAAAAACACATTACAGTAAAAAAATAAATAAAAAGTACATCTTACCATTTGACGCAATCTGTGTGACCCAGATAATGCCGCTGTGTTCTCTCCTCGTAGTTGAACAGTACAACAACAGACGCTATGAAGTATACAATTTCCCCGGTAGGGAGGAGGTAGACATTAGCACGACAGTCTCTACCACGATAGCCGTATCTAACGCGCTCGGTTAAGGCGAAGACAAATCATAAGAAAATAAAACAAAGACCTCAGACGCAGAAACTGTCTACACCAACGATATCACACTCACAAATGTAGACACTTCTGTCGCGTCATTCTCATTTAATGTACTGGTACCAAACCATAGGTAACAATCATCAGAGGTGCAACCAGTTAAGTGAAAGGGAACAGTTCTCTTGCTAAAAAAATCCCAATCAACACTGCAAGGACAGGGCACTACAGAGAATCTGCCACTGCATTTCACAATGCATAGCATAAAACTCACACCTGATGAGGCTGGCATACTTACCTACATCAGAATGGCTGCATGATCCCGATATTATAAGGAGCGCTCAATGACTCTTGATACAGAATGAAAAGTAACAGGGAGGAGGGACACTGAGGAGCTGTCAATCCAGCAAGGTGGGCAGAGATTCAATGGAACCAGGGAGAAGAGGCACTGAAAATATCAGGTTATATAGGCGAAGAATTAACGGCAGCAGGGGGGAGAGGCACTGAAAATATCAGGTTATATTGGTGGAGATGCAATGGCAGCAGGGAGGAGAGGCACTGAAAATATTAGGTTACATAGGCGGAGATCCAACAGCAGCAGGGAGGAGAGGCACTGAAAATATCAGGTTACATAGGCGGAGATCCAACAGCAGCAGGGAGGAGAGGCACTGAAAATATCAGGTTACATAGGCAGAGGTTCAATGGCAGCGGGGAGGAGAGGCACTGAAAATATCAGGTTACATAGGCGGAGGTTCAACGGCAGCAGGGAGGAGAGGCACTGAAAATATCAGGTTACATAGGCGGAGATTCAACGGCAGCAGGGAGGAGAGGCACTGAAAATATCAGGTCACAGGCGGAGATTCAACAGCAGCAGGGAGGAGAGGCACTGAAAATATCAGGTCACATAGGCAGAGATTCAACAGCAGCAGGGAGGAGAGGCACTGATAATATCAGGTTATATTGGTGGAGATGCAATGGCAGCAGGGAGGAGAGGCACTGAAAAGATCAGGTTATATTGGTGGTGATTTAAAGGCAGCAGAGGGGAGAGGCACTGAAATTATCAGGTTACACAGGTGGAGATTCAACAGCAGCAGGAAGGAGAGGCACTGAAAATATCAGGTTACATAGGCAGAGATTCAACAGCAGCAGGGAGGAGAGGCACGGAAAATATCATAGAATGGTAGAGTTGGAAGGGACCACCTGCGTCACCTGGTCCAACCCCCTGCTGAAAGCAGGATTCACCATATCTCCCAGACAGGTGTCTGTCCAGCCTCTGTTTGAAGGCTTCCATTGAAGGAGAACTCACCACGGCAGCCTGTTCCACTCATTGATCACCCTGTCGAAAAGTTGTTTCTAATATCTAATCTTTCTCCTCCCATTGAGTTTCATCCCATTGCTTCTAGTCTTTCCTTGTGCAAATGAGAATAATGATCCTTCTACAACTTGACAGCCCTTGAGATATTTGTAGACAGCTATTATGTCTCCTCTCAGTCTTTTTTGCAAGCTAAACATTCCCAAATCCTGTAACCGTTCCGCACAGAACATGGTTTGCAGACCGGTCACCATTCTGGTCGCTCTTTTCGGAACTTGCTCCAGTTTGTTGATGTCTTTTTTTAAAATGTGGTGCCCAAAACTGGACACAGTATTCCAGATGAGGTCTGACCAAAGAGGAGTAGAGGGCAATAATGACTTTGCGTGATCTAGACTGTATGCTTCTGTTAATACATCCCAGAATTGTATTTGCCTTTTTTGCTGCTGCATCACACTGTTGACTCATGTTCAGTTTATGATCGGTTAGTATACCCAAGTCTTTTTCACACGTGCTATTGCTTAGCCATATGCCTCCCATTCTGTATATGTTTTTTTCATTTTTATTGCCCAGATGTAGTACTTTGCATTTTTCCCTGTTCAGAACCATTCTGTTAGTTGCTGCCCACTGCTCCAGTTTATTTATATCTTTTGAATCCTCTCTCTCTGCTCTAGTATTAGCTATCTCTCCTAGCTTTGTGTCACCAGCAAATTAAATCAGTTTACCCTCAATTCCTTCATCTAAATCATTGATAAAGATGTTGAACAATACACTGCCCAATACAGAGCCATGTGGTACCCCACTTGAGACACTCTTCCAACTGGATGTGCAGCCATTTACGACCACTCTTTGGGTCCGATCAGGTTACATAGGTGGAGATTCAATGGCAGCAGGGAGGAGAGGGACTGAAAATATCAGGTTACATAGGCGGAGATTCAACGGCAGAGTAGGTGGGCAGATATTTCGCACCAGTGAGGTGGGGCACTCAAAAGATGTCAATCAGGCTAGGAGGAGGCTTAGATTCAGAATTAACAGGAAATAGAGACACTAAAGAATAGACAAACATGAGTGGGTGAAGATTCAGCAGCAAGGAGGAGGGGCACTGAAGGGATGTTAATCAAGAGTGGGTGGAGATTCAGCCGCAGAGAGGGAGGCGATACACAGATGTCCACATGGTTGGTGGAGATTCAGCATCAGCCTCATCAGGTCTAAGAACCATCTAATATAAGTGGTTTGTGTTGTAAAACCTTGCTTGAAACCTTGAAGGAGGCCATGAACGTTCTAAACACAAAAATATTATCCAACAACTGTATTCTCAGAATGTTTAAACTATATGTCATATAACATGATGGTCACACAAAAGGATACACCCACTCCAGTTTTAATTTCTCAGGTGGCAGTTCTGTTCTTATGTCTTCATAGTTTTCCACGTCCGAAGGAATGAACATTGTGATTGGTCGGCCTCGCATAAACATCTTAATGTATTCTCCTTCTACAGAAACAAGACAAGAATAGACACTATGGGGTCAGTAGATTTATAAAAAATAAAAAAAAAATCTCGCCCATCAGCCAAGGTGGTACTGCTGAAAAAAGCGGCATTTCTTCACTCTGGTGATCAGTTCTGATGACTAATGATAACAAAATGTCGCTCTCCATCAGATCGTGCCTGACTGGATAGCAGCTATCATGAAGTAGCAGCAAGTCGGCGCATTGTATCATCTACTTGCATTCTTTTTCTTCAGTAATTGAACAGAAATATTTAATACAGTCAAGTATTGGACGTCTCAGGTTTGTTTTAATCAGCTCTGCTTCAATAGAGGTCGGCCCGGCAGCCAATCTTCCTGGACGCCTTATACACACTAGGCTCGGCTGAGCATGCAAGCGATTTCAATGGGAGAGTGACAGGAAACAACCTAGGGGATATCGGACCCAGTTGGAAGAATACAGATCGGCTCCATTGACTATCGCTGAACCATGGATACATTTGGAAAAAGCCAGGATTGGTACCTGCGGGTCACCTGGCTCCATGGAGATGTTCGGAGAAGCCAGGTTGAGACCCTCCGGTCAACTGGCCTTGTACCTGAATGGACTGCCATATCCCTACACTTGTCGTTACCTCCTCTGTTGTGTGTGACAGGTGGAGTAGCCGACCCTGGGAGCTCTAAAGTAACAGCTGCCATTATCCCGGCGATTCAGCGGAAGGGTGAGACTCTGCAATATGCACCATCTTGGTGTATTTTGCTGGGATTGTTTTATGTGTTATCTGCCTGTTGTGATTCAATAAAGCATTGCCACACTGTTTTACCCTCACCCCGAGTTGTCAGAGTAGCGTTCTGCCCACGTTCAAGGGAGAGCGGGCGTTTGGTGGGACAATTCTTGGTCCATGTGGTTCCGGCTAGCAAACCGGGGCACCCGCCGAACCCTCCCCCCCCCCCCCCCCCCCGTGTCTCAACACTAAGAGTTTCAGGGTGTTTGCCCATCCTCGATGCAAGGCGAGAGTTAGGATTTGGTTGGGTGAGAGGCCTCTAACTAGGGTTCTAAGAGGGATCACTGTTACGTTTTGTGAAGAGAGCCAAGCCAAAAGACTTATAAGCCATGCGGCAACACTTTGGCCACCTTCATCAGTTACGGAACTGATCACAAAGACAGACACAGATTGAGGAAATGATAATTTGGCTGGGAGGAGCAGGGAAATGGGATTTGGGCAAAAATGTTTGCAGGACCTTGGTTTCTGCAGTGGGATCAAAGTCCTTATTGTTAGGAAGACCGTGAACAAACCCTCTGACACAAACTAAACAAAAATTATTGTAATTCCCAGTCGTACCAACATTTAAGCCGCCTTGCACGACAACCCCCTTAAAAAAGGCGTTTTAGAAAAGTGAATATAATTTGTAACAGTCTATATATAAGACCCTTCTGGTATGAAAATAAGCGGTGACTAGTATTTAATGGGTTGTGCTGGCACGGACGGGCCTTCTGTTTAACTAATCATGGGGTAAAAAAATATTATCGAATATAAGGAATAATAAAACGAATGAAAGAACCTTCCTATTAATGTCTCCTTATATGAGGTAAGAGATTATAAATACGTTTTAGGACTTTTAAATGTTGGTAAAATACTTTGCGGCTTCAGATATAATCAGATCGCTGCGAATAATTCTGGTATTAAAACCATATATTAGTGGAGGAGGGGTGTGTAATATTGTACAACACGGGCTGTTATTCGAGTCATCGCTTATTAACACGTGCTATATATGCCGCTGGAAAATATGAATATGTGCCCGGGTATTCTATGGCAGTAAAGCCAAGTTTACAAAACGGCCGCCAATGCCCTAATTACATGCAAAACTGCTCTGTATATTAAATATTTACACATTTATGGATTTTTTTTATTTTATATTTTTTTTTAAGCCCATCCCAAAACTTCAGCTTTGTGCTACTTTTCTGTATGGATATATATATTGAGCAGAAAGTCCCTATTCCCAGGTATGTTTATAGCATGAAACATCTACGATAGAGAAGATTGACATTGGGGCGAAGACTACAAAGCAAGAATATAGAGCTGTACGGCGATAACTATTGGTTAAAGAGAACGCGCTCGTATTCGTCGTGACATGTAATTTGATGCTAATCAAAGCTGATACAGAGCACCAAATAGGCTACAAATTGTTAAAGGGGATACGCAACGGGCAAGAAGAATTATTCCAAAGGCTCAAGGTGGAGGGATGTTCACCCTCATTGACCTCCAACTTCTCCACTTATTCAGTTCCCGCTGGTTTCTACTTCCTGGTTCCATCTCAACATTCCGGAGACGTTCACTCAGCCAATCGCTGGTTGCTGCAGTGACACGCCTCAGCTTGTGATTGGCTGAGCACAGATTTCCTACTGTGTCAAGACAGAGCAGGAAGCAGACAATCATGAGAACTGGGTAAGACAGAGGGGAAAAAATAAAAAAAATCAAGAAGAAGTGTGTCGCTTCTCTTATTTTTATTTATTAATTTTTTTTTTATTTCAAACCGAGCCCATTGGGAAATACTTTTTAGCCACTGGGCAACCCTTTTAAAAATTTTAAGAAATTTTACCTGCCTGCCACCAGCAATCGAGGAGGTTCACTGCACAGCAGATTATTGAACTCAATGAGAGTTGTGCAATCCATACGCAGTAATTTCCCCCTGACAGAGGCGCTATGGCAGAGGCGCTACTTCGTATTAGCCAATTTTGGAAAAATTTATATAAAAATAAAAAAGTTAAAAAACGTACTTGTGGCCCTGCCATTAACATTTTCTTTACCATACAAGTCTAAGGGTACCGTCACACAGTGCAATTTTCATCGCTACAACGGTACGATCCGTGACGCTCCAGCGTCGTAACAATATCGCTCCAGCGTCGTAGACTGCTGTCACACTTTGCAATCTACGACACTGGAGCGATAATTTCATGACGTATGTGCGATGTAGAAGCCGTTGGTTACTATGCGCACATCGTATACGATATATGTTACACCATGCGATCATGCCGCCACAGCGGGACACTAGACCAGGGGTCCCCAACTCCAGTCCTCAAGGCCCACCAACAGGTCATGTTTTCAGGATTTCCTTTGCATTGCACAGGTGATGCAATTATTACCTGGGCAAGACTAAGGAAATCCTGAAAACATGACATGTTGGTGGGCCTTGAGGACTGGAGTTGGGGACCCCTGCACTAGACGACGAAAGAAAGTTTCAAACGATCTGCTACGACGTACGATTCTCAGCGGGGTCCCTGATCGCAGGAGCGTGTCAGACACTGCGATATCGTAACTATATCGCTCGAACGTCACGAATCGTGCCGTCGTAGCAATCAAAATTGCACTGTGTGACGGTACCCTAAGTCCTACATCTATCTACATGCGTAATTTTTTAAAGTTGTAGACCCTTTTTTTGGTCAAAGGGCAACTAGTATACCCAAAAAATGGGTTAAAAAATGGTTAAAACCACCAAGTTGTATAATTGCCTTTATCTTAAATTGCCAGTGTGATTTACTCTCAGGATTCAGAAGAGTTACAGAATGTTTTTTTTTTTTGCTTAATAGATGGAAAGCAAAATAAAAAATAAAAAAATCACCAAAGAGTCACTTTCTATGCAATAAATTAGGGCCAAGAGGTGCCCTGGGAGATCTATAGGTCAAATGCACATTCATAGTAATCTATTTGGAGATTGATCTCTACTAATTCTATTATCACAGTCTACAGGAAACTAAAAAAAAAAAAAAGACTGTCCATGTAGCTTACGCACTATAGAAAAAAAAATACAAAGGAAGTAAATAAAAACAAAAAAATGACAAAAATCTCAAAAATCGGTCAGCTTTTACCTGTATGAAGTTTCACAATAGATATCACTGGACATGCATACAGAGGCATGCACAGAGCAGAGATTGCATGCTAAAGCAGAGTTTGCAGGAGGAAGATAAAAGCAGATTTTAGGTCAATTTTAGAAATAAAATGAAGGCAGAATATATGAAGGTTGTTTAGTTTCTGTCAGTGAAGCCAGCAGGAAGCCAGAGCAGTACCAGCAATAGTCATCTATGGAAGGGAGAGCTTTCCTTTATATCCAGACTTTACAACATGCAGAACACTTGGTTAGCTTGGAGTGTGGAGCTTCTATCGCTACTATTAGGCCTCGTTCACACGGTCAGTATTTGGTCAGTATTTTACATCAGTATTAGGTAAGACAAAACGAAAAGGAAACGTATAATAGAAACACGTCACCACTTCTGGATGTAAAATACTGACCACATACTGAACGAGGCCTAATTCTGATGCTATGATGAGGTCATCTGATGGGAAAGAAAAAGAGGCAGAAATCTAGAGCCGGGACCCCATAAATGCCCAGGCACATCCCTTGTTCTCAGCTTAAAAATGGCCACTTCTGCATTAATATAATGGAGACTTCTGGAAATTTGTTTGGGACTATTAAAACCAGCAAACTCTAAATACTAATAAGGTTTAAGTTTCTGGACATCGATGTGACTTTTTGAGACTAGCCACCTTACACCACCATGTAGTTCCAGAATCCTGTGCCATAATGTTATACTTATTAAAAAAAAATCTTTATCATGATGGTCCGAATTAATTTTATATTACACATCTATAAAAAAAAAAAAACCTTTATAGGAAAAAAAAAAATACACTGCTCAAATAAGGGGAACACTGAAATAACACATCCTAGATCTGAATGAATGAAATATTCTCATTGAATATTTTGTTCTGTACAAAGTTGAATGTGCTGACAACAAAATCACACAAATCAATGGAAATCAAATTTATTAACCAATGGAGGCCTGGATTTGGAACGATACTCTAAATCAAAGAGGAAAATCAAATTACAGGCGATTCAACTACAGTGGAAATGCCTCAAAACAAGGAAATGATGTTCAGTAGTGTGTGTGGCCTCCACGTGCCTGTATGATCTCCCTACAACGCCTGGGCATGCTTCTGATGAGGCGGCGGACGGTCTCCTGAGGGATCTCTTCCCAGACATGGACTAAAGCATCAGCCAACTCCTGGATAGCCTGTGGTGAAACGTGACATTGGTGGATGGAGCAAGACATGATGTCCCAGATGTGTTTAATTGGTTTCAGGTCTGGGGAAAGGTCGGGCCAGTCCATAGCTTCAATGCCTTCATCTTGCAGGAACTGCTGATACACTCCAGCCACATGAGGTCTGGCATTGTCCTGCATTAGGAGGAACCCAGGGCCAACTGCACCAGCATATGGGTCTCACAAGGGGTCTGAGGATCTCATCTCGGCACCTATTGGCAGTCAGGCTACCTCTGGTGAGCACATGGAGGGCTGTTCGGCCCTCCAAGGAAATGCCACCCCACACCATTACTGACCCACTGCCAAACTGGTCATGCTGAAGGATGTTGCAGGCAGCAGATCGCTCTCCACGGCATCTCCAGACTCTGTCACATCTGTCACATGTACTCAGTATGAACCCGCTTTCATCTGTGAAGAGCACAGGGCGCCAGTGACAAATTTGCCAATCCTGGTGTTCTGTGACAAATGGCAAGCGTCCTGCATGGTGTTGGGCTGTGAGCACGACCCCCATCTGTGGACATCGGGCACTCAGACCATCCTCATGGAGTCGGTTTCTAACTATTTGTGCAGACACATGCACATTTGTGGCCTGCTGGAGGTCATTTTGCAGGGCTCTGGCAGTGCTCCTCCTGTTCCTCCTTGCACAAAGGCTGAGGTAGCAGTCCTGCTGCTGGGTCGTTGCCCTCCTACGGGCCCCCTCCACGTCTCCTGGGTTACTGGCCTGTCTCCTGGTAGCGCCTCCAGCCTCTGGACACTACGCTGACAGACACAGCAAACCTTCTTGTCACTGCTCGCATTGATGTGCCATCCTGGATGAGCTGCACTACCTGAGCCACTTGTGTGGGTTATAGAGTCCATCTCATGCTACCACGAGTGTGAAAGCACAACCAACATTCAAAAGTGACCAAAACATCAGCCAGAAAGCATTGGTACTGAGATGTGGTCTGTGGTCCCCACCTGCAGAACCACTCCTTTATTGAGAGTATCTTGATAATTGCCAATAAGTTCCATCTGTTGTCTATTCCATTTGCACAACAGCATGTGAAATTGTCAATCAGCGTTGCTTCCTAAGTGGACAGTTTGATTTCACAGAAGTTTGATTTACTTGGAGTTATATTCTGTTTAAGTGTTCCCTTTATTTTTTTGAGCAGTGTATACAAAAATGTGATGGTTTATAGTCACCACTAGAGGGAGGTGTGGAGATGTCCTAATACTGGGGTATTAGAAAAATCAATGTGTGAAGTGCCCGCAGTGAGCTCCCTCTAGTGGTGACTATAGGCAGTTAGAATTTAACAGTTTAACTCCAGGTCTCTGTAGGCGACTTGGAGCACAAAAGAAGAGCACTGACCATCAATAAGCCATCAGGGTGAACGTTAGCCCTGATGAAGGAGCAAAGGTTACAGCTGACGAGCAGCCGCTCATTGGCTGCAGCGAGCATGTGATACAGGAAGTCATGGCTATCTCCGAGAATAGTGGAGCAGAAACTGATGCAGGTGGTGAGTACCATTTTAATTGCAGTTTTCAAATCGGGCGTTAAAGGGCTGCTTAATTTTGGACGTAAACCTGCAAACCAGTCTTATCAATTTGAAAACCAAGTCATTCCCAAATGTCCATATTTTCATCAGCCCAATTTCTGCTCTGTGGGGCTGAAAACGTATAATCAACTCTTGGGTTTCAACACCCGGGAGTGGCAACTTAACGCGATGGAAGGGTACTCCGATATCATCAGCTAATTGGTGGTGGTACCAGATGTTGGACCCCCACTGATCTAATTATTGATGAGCGAACATGCTGGGATAAGGTGTTATCTGAGCATGCTCGGGTGCTAACCGAGTGTCTTTGGCGTGTTCGAACAGTATGATCGAGTCTCTGCGGCTGCATGTCTCGTGGATGTTTGGCAGCTGCAACACATGCAGGGATGGCCTTAAAAACAGGTGCAATTCCTGCATGTGTTGTGCCTGTCGAACAGCAGCAAAACATGCAGCCGCGGGGACTTGAACATATTTTTCGAGCACGCTGAGCATGCTCAGATAACACCATATCCGAGAACGTTCGCTCACCACTATGGATGAGCAATCTTCATAGTTTTATGTACGAAGGCTTCTTTTACACATACCGTTGTTTTGCGGCCCCAATAGATTTCACGGCATGCCGTGAGGGCTGTATTTACGGCCATGATAAAAGATCGAGCCGGCTCGATCTTTTTCACAGCTTACGGACACAGCCCTCATTGAAAATCAATGGTGCACCGTGACTTCCGTTTTTGCAGACCGCCGTTTTTTTTTTTTTCCCCCAATACTAGTTCCATAGTATTGGAAACCCGAAAAACGGTGATCCTCAAGTTTTTTGCAGTCCGTTATTGCGGCGATACGGCCCACAATAACAGGCCCCAAAAAACACGGTATGTGTAAAAGAAGCCTTAAACAGATGTGTCAGGAAGTAGTGAGAACGGAACGACCAGGGAATGGACGGGATCGCTTATGTAATTGATAGCACTAGTCAAAGTCTCCATGCCAAAGATATTTCTAAATTAGGTGCAGAAAAAAAAAGAAGCAAAATCAAGAAGGTTAAGAAAGTGGAAAAGGCCAAGCTGCAGAGTCTAAGGCTGAATCTTACCTTGGCTGTTTTTTTCTCTTGTCGACATTTTTGCTGGTTTTGAGACAGAAGTAAAACTACTTTAAAAAATCAAGTCAGCGCTCCGGTCTGCTTAGCATGTAATCGTGCGGCTACTTTTTTGTACTTTTATGTCAAAATGAACAATTAAAATAGAAAACACACATATGAGTTATGTATCCGTGTGTTACAACGTGTCTTATGGCGGAAAAAAAGAAAAAGGAAACTAAAAAGAAACGTGATGCTGCTTGTTTAAGTTACATGAACAGAATCTCGAGAAAATAAGGAACCACAATGGTGTAAAAAAAGAAAGAGAACTGCACAGTCTGAGTTTGGGTGTTTACCTGGGCTGACGACAAAATCTTTATTCCTGAAAACAAAAATAATTGGGCGTTACTTGAATGTTTCACAAGGTAAAGCAGCTGGGAGCAGCCTGAAAACATGAGCGATGCGACGGATACCTTCAGTTAGCGGGGGTCCCGGATGCTGCTCGGTGGTAATAAGATGGGCCAGAACACAGAAAAAGGCAAATCATTTTACCCTTTCATGAACTACTATCAACTGCCCATTTTCTTCCATATTGGGACGCGCCGTCATGTCTACCGCCGCATCGTGCACTGGCCCTTATTCTAATGTATAGGACAAGTGACTTTATAAGGTTGAGAATTGGAGAAGAAAGGTTTCCGAGAAGTCTCGTTCCCAATCTTTAGGGCATGTAAACATGACCGCGATCAGCCACCGAAAAAGACAATCGCTCATTGGTCAGCTGATCGCATCCTTTATGTTGGTATCAAAATAATAGCTGTAGGCAGCGAACCTCCTCGTGTAAACAAGGAAAAGGTATGTGGACTGAAAAACCGTCCCATACAGGTTCACAAAAAAACGGCTTTTAAACGGGCACCAATCTACTTGTTATACAGCATCATCAATCAATGTTAATTTGGGCAGGAATCTTCCAGTTTAGCCGTTTTTTGTTTTTTTTCCAAGACCCCTCTGCTTCAGTGGGGGTGCGATGCAAATACCTTACAAAGCCAATTGACAAGAGTGACTTTTTTGCTAAGTTTTGCCTAAAACTTTGCAGAATTCACTGTCATTCCGCCGCTAATGCACATAAATTGGGTACTTAACAGGATTGTCCAGGTTTGGCCCGAAAAGCTGCAGTCATTGACTTGTGAATCCTATCAGTGCGAATATTGCATGCTGTCAGGATTCTCTGTGTCGACCGCAAAGGCTGAGCAATCGTGTGACCACAAGTATGCCAATTCATCATGCACGTCTAGTCTGACTGTGGCCGGAAGTATGCATATCGCACACTTGCAGTCGCATTACCACCCAGTCTCGCTGCCGCCGAAGAATCCTGACATTGTGCACAGTGCACGTTGTGAGGATTCACAAGTCTGCAATCACTGAATAACTGCAGATTTCCGTGCAAACCTGTATAACCCCTTTAATGATCCCCTTGTGATCTAGAAAAAAAATAAATCTGCACTGAATAATATACACCCAGCGTGTTTGTTATAATGTATGACAGAAGCAGTGGATTAACCCATTGAATGATAAGGAAACTCCTCAGGTTCTCAAAAAAATTCAACGGACCATCACGTGGCAAACCCGTTCCATTTAAAAATGGCTGGACCCTTCTCTAAAATGCCCATATTCCCTGGGAATAGAGGTTACCCTCCTCTACAAGGCGCAAATGCACACTTTACAGACAGATGGAAAAAAAAGTCAAGTAAATTAACTTTGCAGAACTCTCCTACAAAAGGAGAAAAAGCGGCACTGAGCGGTGATCTAGTTTAAGAACTTTTTTTCCCACTGACTTTTTTAACTTAATACTTACTTGTCAGACGGTTTGCTCGACTTTGAAATTAATTTTGGCGCGGAGGGCACCCTCATGAGCCTGTTTCGACTGTCCTCTGAACTGTCCCACGTGTGGTGCGATTTGTCTCCCGTGTGGGCTCGTTTTACACTGGAAAAAAAAAAAAAAAGGGAAGAACAAAATAAATTAATTTTTTTAAGTGATTTCTGTAAGACGGACGGAATAGAACATGGATTAATAAAGGCCGCGCTAGAAAAAGAAAGCTGGTTACAAGAAATCCATGCAGAGGAGCGGAACATAGCAACGCACAGCAATAAGTAACTGAGGAAGCCTTGAGACCCACAGCAAAGCCCCTGACAAGGACTCGCCTCCAGTCCAGGGACCTATGGAGACTTGAAGGGTGGCTCAAAGAGTAACTAAATTTTGATTTTTGATTACCCTCCAGGCACTGCAAAGTTCTGGATTCTTGTGATATACTTCATTACCTGATTTTGCTTCCTTCTCTCCGAAACGTTATACAGCAGTGTTTTACATGGCAAGTTCATATTCTTTAAAAGCTGCTTTTATCTGCTGCTCATCAAAGATCTGTACAGTATACTCTAACAGTACATATAGAGATTTCCAAGTACAGGGTTGAGAGCAATGAGGCTCAGACAGGGGTAATCCCATACAAGTAAATTTCTAGCGAGGTACATGCCATTAATAAGTTGCACCAAATTCATTAAGTGGCGCGTGCCTCTTAATGAACTTGGAGCACCTTATTCCTCAAGGGCCCTATTTAAGACTGACCTGTTCAAATTATTTGGGACCATGGAGTATGGATTTTGAGAAGCAGCAGTTGAAAGCAACTTCTAAAGGTGAATCAACTGGCCATGTGAAAAAGCATTGCCTTAGTATTTGGGAAAGAAGAAAGCAAAATAAGACACTGAAGTAAATTACTAAAATGTATAATTTTACAATTCCTGAAGGATAATTTTTATCTAGACGTTACTCTTTAAAGAACAGGATAAACAAGCTGATGACAGGAATTGACATATTGGGACGGCAGTCAATTCATAAAAGTATGGTTAGAACAATGGTCACTTTCTGGGGTGCTTCATAATTCCGATCAATGGTGGATCAAGCAGCCTCCAAAGAAGCCACACTAGAAGAAACATCGAAGGTCACATTGATAGGACTCAATCAAATGCTTATCCTAGCGATATGCAAAAGTTCTGGTTTGGCTTTTTATTACAAGTTACGTGGCTAGGCCATGTAAAGGGTCATTATTGACTAGAGAGACAAGAGAGACAAATCGGGAGTTATTAAAGACGAATAATCAGCAAGCAACAGAGACCTGTAGGCCAGCTTCACAACGAGAGGCCTAAGAATCAGCAAAACAAGAACATGCAACTCCCGATTATACGACTTTTCCCTACAAAGGAAGCAGAAAACCAGAGACCTGAAGCTGCCCCAGGCTGTTGTGTGGCGTCTACTTAGTAATGGATTAGTCTGAGGAATGTGTGAAATCACACGAGCAGAAGAGCGGACACCCAAGCAAGGTTTAGAAGGGTCAATTTTTGAAACCTGATGCAAAAATATTAAAGCATTGCTTTGTGGAAAGAGTTGTAATGATATGAGAAAATACAGAAAAATAAAAGGAAAAAAAAAACCTTTCTTAAACTGGATATAACCAAGGGATTATGGAATATGCCAAGCGGTAAGATGGCCATGCACATTAAGTTTGTTTAGGCCGAACCTGCCAATATCGACCGGTTCCACCAACAGACTAAGGGTACGTTCACACTAGCGTTGTGCTAGTGTGCGTCGGCGCCGCGTCGGGCGACGCACGCGTCATGCGCCCCTATGTTTAACATGGGGGACGCATGCGTTTTTGCTTGTTGCGTTTTGTGACAAATGCGTCTTTTTTGCCGCAAGCGTCGGACCAAGAAAACGCAACAAGTTGCATTTTTCTTGCGTCCGATTTTCGGCAAAAAACGACGCACGCGTCGCAAAACGCAGCGTTTTTGCGTGAGTTTTGCCTCGTTTTTCGGTGCGTTGCGTCGCCGACGCAGCGGCGCACAACGCTAGTCTGAACGTAGCCTAATGCGTATGGGCATGCCAGGTGAAAATGGTCGTGAGAGATCAGGCATGTCCGATTTTGGACTGCCGATACAGTTTTTCTCCCTGAACTTAGAGCCCGGCCGATGTGCCCGTCGGCCGATGTGCCCGTCGGCCATCCCAAGACTTTGGCCGTCCCACGCGTGTGGGGTGGGGGGGGAGCGGGGGGTGTAGTCGGTTGAGACTGCGGTCAGCCGAATGATCTTTCAGATGACAGCCATCTAGTGTGTATGGCTAGCTTTACACAGAAGGTATGGTGTGATTATATCCTGTCAGATGAGAAGACCAGGTTGTAACCTCTCGAAGGATCCTTGAGGTCCTCCAGGTATTATATACGGGGGACGGGGATGGGTGAACATCGGCCCAATCATTACTATTCTGGACCTTCATTTTGGAGGAACTGGATGACCCTTTGATTAGTACAGTGGACCTAGAGACAGAGGGAAATTCAACATTTGATCCTTTTATTTCCAATGAAGCATCAAATTTCTCCTCTTTTCCACTTAAAATATGAACTCTCGGCTGAGCCAAGTTGCTTAGCAGAAAAAGGAATTGGAAAGAAAACAAACAAACGTTTGGCATTTTTTAGCAGACCTTGACCGCGACCTACTGCCTTGATAGGCTCACTTGTAGATTTTGGGCGTTTTACCATCACCTTCTCACAGACGTTTTCTGGTTTGGGATTCTCATCCCTGAAACGCCAACATGACGATCTTACATAAAACACGCGCTTATGAGTCCACTTGAAAGTTATTACGACTATTTAGAGTAGACCGCCACGAGCCCGGTAATGTGTCCCAATATTAACCTTATTTCATGGACGAATGCCAATTGATAAAGTCCAGCTGTGGTTATAAAAAGGGTGAACGGGGACGAGATCTAACGGGAACATTACAAAGCAGTTTACTATTAAAATTAAGACTATAAAACTTGGGAAATAGCGATTTAAAGAAAGAGGAAATATTTAGGCGAGAAAATGCTGGGGCCGATTTACTAAGCTACAGAGATCGGATTTAGAGGGAACCCTACAGGAGAGTCCTGCTCCCCGAACCACGCACAGCGCAGCACCTTGGTGTCTTTGCCGTAGCCCTATCTGGGAATAGCTGCTGCAGAACCTCACACCCCTCCCCCAACTCTTCTCCCACATCTCCATTGGCTCTTAAAGTAGGTTTTCTCTGAAATGCTATGACGCTTCATAGCGGATGGTTTCAAGGAAGTTTATATCCCTCTTTCAATCAGGAAGCCCGAATATACGGAAATATTTCTCTTAGTAGCCAAAACTGATAAAAAATATATATAATAAAATAAATTAATAATAATACATAAATAAAAATAAATATATAAATATCATTACAACTCCTGCCATGTGTGCTTCCAGCAAACAGAATAAAAGTGAACCTCTTGGTAGATATTCTGCTTTCCTGATTTTGCCTGTGTGTCTGAGTAGGTTGTGGGGAAGGTTGGGGAGAAGGAGATGCTTGGTTTAATGGATTTTGATCATTTGATTCCTCTTTGACGCCTTGAGGTTTCTCTCGCTTTTTCTCTGTGCTGCTGCAAAAATAAATGAAAAAGGTAAAGAAACAAATGAAGTGACAAAACGGCATTAAGGAAGGACTCTAGATACATGCAGAGTTCAATGGAACGTGATAAAAGGGGTTTCGTATAATCGTGTCTGTGCTAGGAGACTGCTGAAAAGGCTTCTTCATGGACACGTCTGGCCACATGCTCCTCCATTGGGCCGCCACTATGGACAGAAGTGCAGATCAGTTTTGCCAGGAGAGCTGCACCAACAAGAGAAAGTGACTGATCCCTTTAGCGTGAAAGCCTGACTTAAACGGGTATGACCATGTCCAAGATCATAATATGTAGTAGATGTAATAATAATATTAGCAAATACCACCAATTGGAAATGTATAGTTCTCCTGATAAACTATGTCGCTTTCCCCATGTGCAGGGCATTGCATTAGCTTAGGTTTCCATGGTTATGACCACTCATACAGTGATATACAGTTGCTACTGGTCGTAACCATGGATACCTTGCTGCTGCAATGCCCTGCACATGAGGTAAGCGACGTAGGTTATCAGGAGAACTATACTATGCTTCAAACTTGATGTATTTTCTAATATTATACCTACATTATTGTATCCCTACCTAGAGATGGAGTTACCCCTTTATACAACAAGTCAATTTCTGATGAAGATCTCTTTAAAAATGAGGACAAAGCTCGTCAGGTCATTGCATACATTTTCCAAACAGTCTTACAACATATAAGAACTGGTTTTATTATTGAAAAATTCTTTACAGTAGAAGAAATAAAATGTATTAAATACATATTCTAATTTCTTACATAAAATTGTGCAAAATTAGACAAAAAAAAAAAAATAGTACCACTGATTACTTTGGACATTTTAGGAATCCATATGCAAGTGCTAAATAAAGAAAAACACTAATTATTTTTTGGGTTTATTTGCATGGAAGTCCTTGATGGGTAAAAAAAAATAAGCGGCATTTAATGTACATGCCAAGGAAGCTTAAGAAAAAATAATTAACTATTTTTTGCCTTTTAACCTTTTAAAGGTCAGTTTAAAAAAATTATTTCTTGTCATACGAGTTATTCTTAGTGGACCCTGGGCAGCGTAACCCTATACTTACCACCTGGATCTGTGCAGCTCCTCCGCACTGTGCCACCTGCATCAACATGCAGCCAGCAGGAGGCGCCACATAACCAACGGAGTCAGAGGTCATTGATCAGCTGCAGCCTTCACACAATGGCCTCTTATTTGGATGGAATGCCAACACTGCAGTCGATCACTGGCTGCAGAAGTCAAGTGACAAAACACCCCCAACTCTTCCCCCTCCATCAGATACTGATACCAGGGGACACAGGACAATCAGCATTGTCGTCCGAGTAACATTTCAGTAGCTACGTTGCACAGTGATGGAGAACCCAGTTAATGCTGTGCCAAACATTTTGTTTAAGTCAATAAGGAAATAATAAAAGCAATAATTTAAAAAAAAAAAAATGCAATTTTTTGCACTTTTTGGTGTCTAAAAAAGTAGAATTGCTGTAGGGGTGCTGGCTTTATAGTTTTCCACTAATTTACCCGAAAGACTATTGAACAGGACTGGAGAATATGATAAAAAAAATTATATTATATACAGTACAGACCAAAAGTTTGGACACCTTCTCATTTAAAGATTTTTCTGTATTTTCATGACTATGAAAATTGTACATTTACACTGAAGGCATCAATACTATGAATTAACACATGTGGAGTAATATACTTAACAAAAAAGTGTGAAACAACTGAAAATATGTCTTATATTCTAGGTTCTTCAAAGTAGCCACCTTTTGCTTTGATGACTGCTTTGCACACTCTTGGCATTCTCTTGATGAGCTTCAAGATGTAGTCACCAGGAATGGTTTTCACTTCACAGGTGTGCCCTGTCAGGTTTAATAAGTGGGGTTTCTTGCCTTGTAAATGGGGTTGGGACCATCAGTTGTGTTGTGCAGAAGTCTGGTGGATACGCAGCTGATAGTCCTACTGAATAGACTGTTAGAATTTGTGTTATGGCAAGAAAAAAGCAGCTAAGTAAAGAAAAACGAGTGGCCATCATTACTTGAAGAAATGAAGGTCAGTCAGTCCGAAAAATTGGGAAAACTTTGAAAGTGTCCCCAAGTGAAGTGGCAAAAGCCATAAAGCGCTACAAAGAAACCGGCTCACATGAGGACCGCCCCAAGAAAGGAAGACCAAGAGTCACCTCTGCTTCTGAGGATAAGTTTATCCGAGTCACCAGCCTCAGACATCGCAGGTTAACAGCAGCTCAGATTAGAGACCAGGTCAATGCCACACAGAGTTCTAGCAGCAGACACATCTCTACAACAACTGTTAAGAGGAAACTTTGTGCAGCAGGCCTTCATGGTAAAATAGCTGCTAGGTAACCACTGCTAAGGACAGGCAACAAGCAGAAGAGACTTGTTTGGGCTAAAGAACACAAGGAATGGACATTAGACCAGTGGAAATCTGTGCTTTGGTCTGATGAGTCCAAATTTGAGATCTTTGGTTCCAACCACCATGTCTTTGTGCGATGCAGAAAAGATGAACGGATGGACTCTACATGCCTGGTTCCCACCGTGAAGCATGGAGGAGGAGATGTGGTGGTGTGGGGGTGCTTTGCTGGTGACACTGTTGGGGATTTATTCAAAATTGAAGTTATACTGAACCAGCATGGCTACCACAGCATCTTGCAGCGGCATGCTATTCCATCCGGTTTGCGTTAAATTGGACCATCATTTATTTTTCGACAGGACAATGACCCCAAACACACCTCCAGGCTGTGTAAGGGCTATTTGACCAAGAAGGAGAGTGATGGGGGGCTACACCAGATGACCTGGCCTCCACAGTCACCAGACCTGAACCCAATCGAGATGGTTTGGGGTGAGCTGGACCGCAGAGTGAAGGCAAAAGGGCCAACAAGTGCTAAGCATCTCTGGGAACTCCTTCAAGATTGTTGGAAGACCATTCCCGGTGACTACCTCTTGAAGCTCATCAAGAGAATGCAAAGAGTGCGAAGCAGTCATCAAAGCAAAAGGTGGCTACTTTTAAGAACCTAGAATATAAGACATAATTTCAGTTGTTTCACACTTTTTTGTTAAGTATATAATTCCACATGTGTTACTTCATAGTTTTTATGCCTTCAGTGTAAATATAAAATTTTCATAGTCATGAAAATACAGAAAAATCTTTAAATCAGAAGATGTGTCCAAACTTTTGGTCTGTACTATATCTATATACAGATTTTTTGCTTTATGTTTAAATAAAAAGAAAAACTTACTTTTCTCTGCCACATAAAGGAGAAAAAAAAAAAGAATCAGACTGCGACATTTATTCTGTTAGTTAAACCAGAATTTGTGTTCCTCTCTTTTTCCAATTATTAAACACCGGTTTATGGTGCTTCAAATGCAAATGAGGACATGGGGGGGAAAAAGAAAATGATAGAAGTACCTTTTAGCTGCTGACGCCAATGTATCTTTCTTAGCAACTGATGCAGAGAGCACTGGTTTTCTGGTTCCAGCACCTCCATTGGCTAAACAAGGTATAGAGTGGGCTTCACGAAGCGTGGGTGGACCTAGGGAAAGAGAAGTTTATACATATTTATATATATATATATATATATATAAAAAAAAAAAAAGACACGTTACTTTGATGTCAGGTACCGTAATTGGATTATGAGAGCCCCCAAAATGACTTGATGGCATTTAAACTCCTCCTTTTAGATATAAGCCCCTCCATTTATTTTTTTAGCCACACCTCCATAAAGTATTTACAATTTTAGGACATTAATAGAATCTCCATGAACAAATTGTAATAAAAAAAACAAAAAAAACACAACATTAAGAGAAGGACAAGAACTTCTATTTTACATGATAAACTTTGGGATCATTTGCGGAGATCCCCTTTAAAATGTAAAATATTGGGACGATTAGTAATAGCCTAACCTCACCATGGGTAATTTAATCATTACAGCTCTTGATTTACCGCCAGAGTCTTTGATCCTCGCTGACACCTTCATTACAAAAGAGACTTTTGTTCAACCAAGGGGAAAAAAAAAAAAATCAATTCAGGATCCAAACCAAACATCTCCTGCCAAACAAGGGCTAAATCACCTGGAATGGCATGTCTGGTCCACGAGGCGCATTGCACCCGTCTGCCAGTGTCACATCATGTGTCAATTACCGGGGTGAACAGTCTGAAAAATGGACGCTTTATCTATTTGGCCTGAGCTAGACAACCAGATGTGAAATGAATAGAAAATGTGAGCCAGTGTTTGGGGAGAAGGATGGGAGCCAAATGTGAGATCAAAGAGAAACACATTTATTATTTTAAGTAATGGATTTAAGCATCAGTTATTAAAGGAACAAAAATAAAGTTACATATTTTTATTAAATACATTTATATTCAATATTAATGTATTTAATCTGGGAACAGTGTAATATGGGCAAGGGCGATTGCAGTGATGAGTCACCTGTTCGGCTGTGTGTTGTAGTTTAAATACAATCTGTGTTTTATTAGAAGGAGATCATCACTGCCTCAGTCTCACATGCAAGCTAGTCTCTGTAACCCAACCCCCCACCACTGATTGGCAGTTTGCATACAATGTGCACAGGAAGCAGCCAATCAAAAGTGTGGGCGGGGTTATACACAGCCAAGGAGTCTTCATTGCTGCTATATCTACATCAGTGAAAACAGGGATTCTACCAAAACTACAGCAAGCCGTCCAGTAAGCGATACATCCATGGAACCAGGTTCTTCTGCAAGAGCGGGCCGCCGGGAGGACCGCGGGCCGCCGGGAGGAGGACCCCATAGATATTAGATGGTGGGCTGATCCCTTGACATCGGCAAGTTCGGCAATCTAAAGTGTATGTATGGTGGTCTTTAAAACAGTAGTGAGAATTCAGGGGCTGCAGAATGTTCTGACTGTTACACAATGATAAAACCTTCGTACTCAGCAATTTCATTGACCACATCACCACTACAGACACGGCACGCGGGGAGCGAGGAGCCGAATCCGATCTGCTGCAGTCACCGCCGCTTACTCCATGTGACGTCTCTACATAAATCATTTCTCCGCAGTCTCTGACTTTGTAGAGTAGATTTCCCATCCAGACAGTAGATCCCGGAGGAAATCTGGTCTATTTTGGGTCAGTCCAGGTTTCCTCTTCCTCTCCAGCTCAAACAGGAAAGAAATATTACAGATGACGCCGTTCCGCCCCAATATCAGCCACAACACAGATCGGCAATCCAATGTGACTGTGCTGCAATTTTACACAAGGAAGGGGAAAATAAAAAGTGCAACAAAGTCGTCTTTTTAACGACTTCACATTCCGGGGCTTAATGACCAAATTCGGCTCTGCCTTTGTCGGATGTGGCCACAGGAATTGTACATAGATTTGTTTTCAGAGAAAATATAACACATTACATGTATAAAATTGCGAAAAAAGTTCTTAAATTTCAGTTGTAACTTCTTGTCTCTTTTGTATGTATGCCTGCAGATTTATTTCCGCATTATTATTACACAGATATTGGCGTCTGCTTTATATACTTGTATATGATTTAACAATTGGGGTGTCCACTGCAAAGGTCAACAGACAGGTGGGGGGTCCGACAACCCAAACACCCCCACCGATCAGTTGCTACCAGCGCTGGTGGCATAGCCCCGCTGTACAGGCCGCTCCTGATCACTGCGCTCTGCTCCTAATCTTTGCAATAGATCATTTTGTCACCGCTTTGTTTCACAAAATAATCAACTTTAGTCTGTGGTTATAAATCCGCCAAGAGGAGCTCAGAAAACGACCATTAAGCGTTACAAACTTCCCGTAAGTCCGTCATAGCGAGCTCACTGACGGATCCTCAGTTAACTCATTCTGCAACCAGTAATTGTGACAGCGAAGCAATAATTACCTTTACTCGGAGGGGCTTTTCTGACCGTTGCCACTAGATCCTCGGAGATGGCCAGGCGTCTGAGCACATCGGCCAGGGCAGCTTTAAGCACCGTGATTTCATCTTCCTGCTGCTGAACTCGCAGCTCCAGGGCAGACAGGCGATCCTGCACGTCGGAGGTACTGGCCGCAGAGATGCTGTCATCTGTACAGTAAAGAGGAAGACACACTTTAGTTTTCTTAAAGGGTTTGCTCTTATTGGATTTTATTTTTTATTTTTGGTGAATATTTAACTCTAAATTCAGAGCAAAGGGAAAAAAAACCTGCAGATTTTACCAAACGCGCAGGTGAAATTCACAGCGGACTACATCAGGAAACATCTTATGTACACGCTTTCAAGTTTTATTAATTTTTATTCTTTATTCAAAGCACGTCCATTTCTGGGGCAGATTTTCACCCCTTTCAATGTATGGAAGGCCTGAGGCTCGGTGCTGGATGTTACATTTCCCATTCATTGTAGAGATCATCTATATACATAATTGTGTAAGGGGTACTTCTGTCTGTCTGTCCTTCTGTCACGGATATTCATTGGTCGTGGCCTCTGTCTATCATGGAAATCCAAGTCGCTGATTGGTCGCCGTAAAACAGCCACGACCAATCAGCGATGGGCACAGTCCGGAAGAAAATGGCCGCTCTATACTCCCCGCAGTCAGTGTCCCCGGCGCTCCGCTCCCCGCAGTCAGTGTCCCTGGTGCTCCGCTCCCCGCAGTCAGTGTCCCTGGTGCTCCGCTCCCCGCAGTCAGTGTCCCTGGTGCTCCGCTCCCCGCAGTCAGTGTCCCTGGTGCTCCGCTCCCCGCAGTCAGTGTCCCTGGTGCTCCGCTCCCCGCAGTCAGTGTCCCTGGTGCTCCGCTCCCCGCAGTCAGTGTCCCTGGTGCTCCGCTCCCCGCAGTCAGTGTCCCTGGTGCTCCGCTCCCCGCAGTCAGTGTCCCTGGTGCTCCGCTCCCCGCAGTCAGTGTCCCTCGTGCTCCGCTCCCCGCAGTCAGTGTCCCTGGTGCTCCGCTCCCCGCAGTCAGTGTCCCCCGGCGCTCCACTGCTTACTCCCCGCACTCAGTGACCCCGGCGCCCGCTCCATACTCCCCTCCGGTCACCGCTAACACAGGGTTAATGCCGGCGGTAACGCATTCCGTTATCGCCGCTATTAACCCTGTGTGTCCCCAACCTTTTACTATTTCAAAAACCTGACCGGCACATCCAACCATAGACAGTGTGAACAGGTGCTGAAGCTAGAGTCGCCAACTCGTATATAGTTAAGTAAATAAGGCAGCACACTGCAGCGCTAAAACATGCAAACTTGAAAACACGAAATTTGAACTGCATTACTGCACTAGAAATATGAAAAATGAGAGCGTTTAGCGCATAAAAATGGCCAATTTTATGTGTACCTGGTAGCCTCTTTACGGCATCTCTCTTATACCAGGTCCTACGCTTGCCTTACCTCGCTGAGAATAAACGTCTCCATCTGAATTGGTGCATGTGAAACCTCATCTTAGACTAAAATTCTCTTTCTTTATGGAGGGGTATTGGACATTTTTCATATTTCTAGTGCAGTAATGCAGTTCAAATTTCATGTTTTCAAGTTTGCATGTTTTAGCGCTGCAGTGTGCTGCCTTATTTACTTAACTATATACGAGTTGGCGACTCTAGGTTCAGCACCTGTTCACACTGTCTATGGTTGGATGTGCCGGTCAGGTTTTTGAAATGTATTCTTTAGCCTTCTGATCGTGCACTCCGCCTCCTAGCTTCAGGTGTTTTAATTGCAGCAGGTCCAATACCCCTCCATAGAGAGAATTTTAGTCTAAGAAGATGTTTCACATGTACCCATTCAGATGGAGACGTTTATTCTCAGCGAGGCAAGAAGCGTAGGACCTGGTATAAGAGAGATGCCGTAAAGGGGTTACCAGGTACACATAAAATTGGCCATTTTTATGCGCTAAAAGCGCTCATTTTTCATATTTCTAGTGCAGTAATGCAGTTCAAATTTCGTGTTTTCAAGTTTACATGTTTTAGCGCTGCAGTGTGCTGCCTTATTTACTTAACCCAACCTTTTACTATTGATGCTGCCTATGCAGCATGTTAGAACCCGAGCATGCTCAGATAACACCTTCGCCCATAACTAATCCGTATCCATCAGGTCATTCCACTATCGTTCAGACAGGTACCTCTATATAGCTGCGTATCCATACAGAAACCCCCCTATTCATAGCTGCATCTATACTCAGGCGCCAATAGATTACTATACCGCGGTGATATTTAACAGCACGCGACAATCTAGCGACAGCTTTTTATAGCTGCAGTGCGGTCATTACACCGATTACTCATTTACTGCACATCACTATCATTAACATAAAAGTATCTCCTGGCAGAGACGCGCGTCCTCAAACCGACGAGACGACTGAAGAAGAAGGATTTTGCAGGGAATCCAAGAATCTGCTTGGCTACTTAAGACACAGATTAGCAGACGAGACTTGGCGCAGTCAGGACTATTCTTCAGGAGGCAGAAGAGGGGGAATTACGGCTTCTGGGTCCAGACCGGCCTGACTCAACTTCTGCAAGTCACATTAATGCACTCAGCTTGTTTTATTATACATTTAGGGAAATAATGGAAACCCCGAGAAGGAGAATGATGGCCGCACCGCTCGTGTTTGGGGTGGAGGTGGCAATCTACAACCATTACACATTAGAACGGAGCCACTTATCATACGACAACGATTAAAGGGCCACGATTCAATACGATGACGGTATATGGTCTAATCAACTGCTGGGACGCCCGCCGATCACGAGAACACGCCTCTTTATTTTCTGTGTAAGTGGGTGGTGGGCATGTGTGACTGACAGTGTTTGCACATGCTCAAAACAGTTTCATTCACAAAGGGGACTTTGAGCTCCTCTGTGGATGAAGTAGGGGTCTCATCAGGAGGACCCCCTGCAGTTACACATTTACCATCTCTCCTGTGAACAGGTTTATGTGATAACCCCCTTTTAAAATGGACCCCGAGGATGACAAGCTATCCCTTTACCCCAACAGATCTAAATCGGATAGTTTGAGTCTACCAGGGCGAGCGTCGTAATCTACCTAGAGGTCCCAGCTCTCGCTCATAAAAAAAAAAAAACAAATAAAAGGGGGTCCCGAGCAGATATTTGCATCTCTCACATCCACCACCAACGCGATAAAATGCAGCAAACTAGATGACTGGAAGAGTTGGAATAATTTGAGGTTCACGCTGTATTTGGACTCTTTATTCATCAAAGTGAACGGAAATGTCCTCAGGACTGACAGATTTTCGATAAAGGGGTTGCCGGAGATCTGCAAAAACTCTATTGCATTTTTCTGCACTTAGTAAAGTAAAGCATAGGTCACCTTCTGGCCAGAAGCTGCCATTTGGGCAGCACGGTGGCGCAGTGGTTAGCACAGCAGCCTTGCAGCGCTGGTTCAAACCCCACCCAGGACAACATCTGCAAAGAGTTTGTATGTTCTCCCCGTGTTTGCGTGGGTTTCCTCCGGGTTCTCCGGTTTCCTCCCACATTCCAAAGACATACTGATAGGGAATTTAGATTGTGCGCCCCAACGGGGACAGCGATGGTAATGTGTGAAAACTGTAAAGCGCTGCGGAATATGTTAGCGCCATATAAAAATAAAGATTATTTATTATTTGGGTGATCTCCACCGGTGCCTCTCGAACGCACCCTTTGAACAGTAACTAAACGTGCAAATTCTTTGCTAATTTTATCATCGTATCTAGCATTGAAAACGTATTTAACTTTGTAAATAAATTTATTTATTTTTTCAGTGGAGGCATCCTCCGCTCAGGGGAATGGTGCTGTGCGTGGTGCATTAGCATAACTACATCATCTGTCTCCAGCACTGTGCCATCAGCAGTAACTCCTCCTGCCCGGGTGTACCCAACGCTGGTGACTTTAGGCAGTGCTGCCATGACGGGTCTATGGGCATTAAGAGCTGGCATGGAAGCACTGCCTAATGCCACCAGTGCTGAATACAGTGGGGCTGGAGGTGTTACTGCTGATGGCACAGTGCTGGAGACAGACGATATGGTACTGTACATGGAGGACACCTTACAAGAGGGTGGGCACACTTCTAAGGTGCCTCTCTCGCCACTGCCTGGGTCCATACTCCCACTGCACAGACAAAACAAGTGGAAGCAGTGGTTTGGGGGAAAGTTTTTTTATAGGACTGAAGGCAAAACACTCAGTGTGTTGAACTTTTAGATCTGTATTATAGGGTGTATTTATTACAGCAGTTTCCAGTAAGGAGTTCATGAGGTTCCCAGTTCAAAACCCCGCTATAGCCAAGGGAGTCTACAAAAGGGTCAACACTCCGGGAGGACTGTCCATGTGTAATGCTTCACTTCGCCTGCGGGAGTGCTGTAGCGGAACTTAACACTTGCTTTTGGATTCCCACACAGATCACAGCTGGTCTCATACCTGAAGAGGTATGAGCTGGACATTTTTGTGACCATCTTGTCAGGGTATCCTCCTTACAAGTAATGATTG